>NC_090735.1:47658916-47691416 GCF_036898095.1 Palaemon carinicauda | reverse complement strand
CAGCTAGAATAAAACTTCTAGAATACTGTGCAGTATTGAGCCTCATGGTGGAGAAGGCCTGGCTATTAAAATTAATTAAATGCCTAGTATTACGAACAGGATAGAATTGTCCAGGGAGATCTGAATGTAAAGGATGGTCAGAATTATGAAAAATCTTATGCAACATGCATAATGAACTAATTGAACGACGGTGCCAAAGATTAATATCTAGTTCAGGAATAAGAAATTTAATGGACCGTGAGTTTCTGTCCAACAAATTAAAATGAAAATCAGCAGCTGAACACCAGACAGGAGAACAATACTCAAAACGAGGTAGAATGAAAGAATTAAAACACTTCTTCAGAATAGATTGATCACCGAAAATCTTAAAAGACTTTCTCAATAAGCCAATTTTTTGTGCAATTGAAGAAGACACAGACCTAATGTGTTTCTCAAAAGTACATTTGCTGTCGATAATCACACCTAAAATTTTAAAAGTCATACAAATTTAAAGAAACATTATCAATACTGAGATCCAGATGTTGAGGAGCCACCGTCGCTGACCTACTTACAAACATACTTTGAGTTTTGTTAGGATTCAACTTCATACCCCATAATATGCACCATGCACTAATTTTAGATAAATCTCTATTAAGGGATTCACCAACCCCAAATCTATATTCAGTGGATGGAATTGATGCAAAGAGAGCATCATCTGCATATGCAACAAGCTTGTTTTCTAGGCCAAACCATATGTCATGTGTATATAGTATGAAAAGTAATGGGCCAAGAACACTACCCTGTGGAACACCAGATATCACATTCCTATACTCACTATGGTGCCCATCAACAACAACTCTTTGAGATCTATTACTTAAAAAATCAATAATAATGCTAAGAAACGACCCACACACTCCCAATTGTTTGAGTTTGAAAACAAGGGCCTCATGATTAACACGGTCAAAGGCAGCACTAAAATCAAGGCCAATCATACGAACTTTCCTGACCACAATCAAGGGATTTCTGTACAGCATTGGAGATTGTAAGAAGGGCATCACATGCTCCAAGGCCTTTACGAAAACCAAATTGCAAACTAGGGAGTAGATGATTACCTTCAGCAAACCTATTAAGACGTTATGCCAGAAGACGTTCAAAAACTTTAGATAATATGGGAGTTATGGAAATTGGACGGTAATCAGTGGGACTTGAGCTACCACAAACACATTTACATAGAGGAGTAACATTACCAATTCTCCAACAAGTGCTAAAAGCTCCTCTTCTTGCTAACTTGCGCAAAATAACAGATAACTTTAGAGCTAAGAAATCTGCTGTATTTATAAAAAAACAAAGGAAAAATACCATTTGGGTCTACACCTCCATAACCATAAAGGTCCATCAACAGAGCTTTAATCTCACGAGATCGAAAAGCTTAACTAGTTAGTTTAGCCTCAGGAAAACAGGAATGAGGAAGTTCAAGTTTTTCATTACTCTGTTTACTGTCAAAAACATCAGCCAAAAGGGTTGCCTTTTCCTTTGGACAGAGTGACTGAGCCATCTAGTTTAAGTAAAGGAGGAACTGTTGCATCTACACCAAAGAGTGCAGATTTAAGGATAGACCACCATTTATGTTCCTGAGTTGTACCAGAAAGGGTTTCTTTTATGGTTAAAGTGTACTCCTTTTCAGTTGAGGCATAAACTCTCTGAGCAAAAGCTCGAAGCTGAGTATAGTTGTTCCAGGTCACATATGGTCTGTTACCCTTCCAAAGACGATAGGCCTCCTGCTTCTCCAAATAAGCACGTCTACAATCATCAGTGAACCATGGTTTGTCCTTCACTCGGTACCTTAGCACATGAGAAAGGATACGCCTATCAATTATGTTGACTAGATTCTCATTCAAAGGGACTACAGGATCTACACTACTATATAATTGTGACCAATTCAAGCACAAAAGATCATGCAAAATCCCATTCCAGTCTGCTTGGGATTTCATATAAATTTTACAAGAGTATGATATATCAGGAACAGGCTGCTCAGTCTTTACTACTAATGAAATCTAGGCATGATCAGGTGTCCCGACTGGAGAACCAACCTTACTAGTTACAACGCCAGGGGAGTCAGTGTATACGAGGTCCAAGCAATTACCAGACCTCTGAGTAGCTTCATTTATGATTTGCTCACAGCCTGATTCGGAGGCAAAGTCTAATATATATATATACATATAAATGTGTGTGTATGTGCGTCTGTGGGTTTTTGCGTGCGCTCTTCGGAAGAGTTACTATAATTCCTTTGCTATAGGCTTGAGCGTTACTTAGGTTTAATAAAACACCCGATACTTTTCCCAATTATTAAGAGTGTAATGATGTTTTCCTTTACTATAACAAATATTAGGAAATATTACAAATATATCGAGTCCTTCATAACCACAATGAATTACTTCCTACATTTCAATGAAAGTAATCTCTTCTATATAATAATTATTGGTCATGCTCCGCAGAACTGCCAACCATATAACTACTTGGTCTCTCCCCGTCCCTAGGGTAGATGGAAAGAGTAGTCATACCTGGTGAGAGGGGGTCCCTCGACAGGTATACTCGGAAAACGCAACTGCCGTGTTATAGTTAGGAAAGGGGGAGGGGGGTGAGAGGGGTTGAATCTCCGTGTGTACGCGTGTTTGTCAATTTCTACTTAAATATTTAGCCTTCATTTTTTAACGGGTCGCGGACACAAAAAAAAAAAAAAAAAAAAAAAAAAAAAAAAAAAAAAAAAAAAAAAAAAAAAAAACTGTGAGAGAAGTTTGAGATATTAACGAAGAAGTTGAGAATTTTCTCATCATCTACCTTTATATAAAAGGGGTACGATTTTTCACCGACTGGACCTCATCAAGATCTCGTAAAAAAATAAAATTAAAAAAAAATAAAGAAAGAATTTAACTCAGAAGAACATTGCAGCGTCGACTTGAAGGAGATGAAAACCAAAGTTTTAGGGGAGACAAAGACAAACACTGTTTCCTTTTGCCTCTTGTTTTTTTTTTTTTTTTTTTTTTTTTTTTTCGTTTAGCCATTTTTAAAAAGTTGTTGATTTTGAAACTGTGGTTTGGGATAACTTTGGCAGTTTGGCCTTGATAGCACTCTTTGAAGTTTTTTTTTGTTCTTTTTTTTTGTGTGTAAAACTTGATATTTTTCCCCCTGGCAATCTACATTTTACTATAACCCCCTCTTCACTTCATAAGTTTTAAAAGATACATTCTTGAATTTTATTTTCTTTTATTTTTCATAGACAATATGTATTTCATTTATCCCTGCGTAAGCAGTATAGCTTCACTATTTTAACCATCAAACATTTTATGAATGTACTCTTTAAAACTCTGAGACTCATGTTTTTGGTCAGAAAACTTCTGACATCGTATGTATTTCTGAGATATTTCTGTACTTTATATATATATATATATATATATATATATATATATATATATATATATATATATATATATATATATATATATATATATATATATATATATATATATTTATATATATATATATATATATATATATATATATATATATATATTATATATATATATATATATATATATATATATATATATATATATATATATAGTCAGTCCAGCTAAATAATAACTGTATTATATATCCTACTTGGCGATAGTAAAAATAAAAATCCATACGATTACATTTATTTTACAAAGCTTACCGAAGTAAATATGAACTTGATATTTTTGTTTTTAATTTTTGTATTGCTCGTATTACCAAAAATATTATATCCATATTCTTGCGTTTAATCTCAGATGAGAGAAGAATCAGCCATATGATCATAGTTCTCAAGCTCTTTATATTACTATTAAATTTTTCTTGGAGGGGGAAGGGCCTTACAATACTTGTTTTATATAATCTATTACTCCAATTTCCCATTTCATCATATTTGCATTTTATTTCAATTAAAATCTAAATTTTTTCCTATTCCACCATTCTTAATTTCCTCGTCATTACAAGAAGAATTTATATTCGAATCGATAATAAAAAAAGCAAGAATCAATTCAAACCGAAGTTATCAGAAATACTAGGATCATCTCCATTACCACACTAAAACGCTTGATATTTTTTAATAAATTATAAAAGTTCAGTAAAAACTAAAGTGAAATTTTAGATGTTAACTAAAAAAAAAAAAACATAAAAAAAAAGAGGTTGAGAATTTTTTCCTGAAAATCTCACCCACCTCAAAATTATATTCTTTCGCTGAATGGACCTCATCAAGATTTCACAACTAAACAAAAAAGAAGAAAAACTAACAAAAATGAGCATCGTAACGTCGAGTTTGAGGAGAAGACGAAACCAAATTTTCACAGAAGCGAAAGACAAACATAATAGTTTTCCTTTCGCCTTTTTGTCCCAGGTTTTTTTCTTTTTTAAAGCTGTTGATTTTGCAAAGGTGAATCGTTGCAACTTTGGCAGTTTGGCCATGATAGCCCTTTTCCTTTTCTTTGAAGTGTTTTCGTGCAAAACTTTAACTTTATCATTTCTTTACGGGTTGTGGTGGCTGATGTGGTAACGTCCCTGACTGGTGAACGCCAGACTGGGGTTGGGTCCCGCTCAAACTCATTAGTTTCTTTGGTCGTTGCAACCTCACCATCCTTGTGAGCTAAGGATGCTGGGTTTGGGGAAGCCTATAGGTCTAGGTCTATCTGCTGGGTCATCAGCAGTCATTACCTAGCCCTCCTTGGTCCTAGCATGGGTGGGGAGGGGGCTTGGGCGCTGATTATATGTATGTAAGGTCAGCCTCTAGGGCATTGTCCTTCTTGATAGGGCAATCTTACTGTCCATTGCCTCTGCCATTCAGTAATCCCCATTAGTTCAATTGCTTTTAAGAAATAAGTTTAATCTTTAATTAGTTTTGATAAACAATCCTCACTTAATTTCTTCAAATCTAAGATATATTTTTTCTATCATTTGATATGAAATAGAAGAAAAGGATACGATCTAGATAGTAAGGCAATAAAGTTTTTTTTGTATTGTTTTACCTAGCAATATTTACATAAGAAATAAAAAAAAGATTTGAGTAGGTTGTCTGTAAAAAAAAAAAAAAAGTATCATGTTTGGGAAACAAAATAATTATAGAATTTATATTTTTTCTGCTAAAGAAAAATCCAGAAATATGTAAATTAATTTAGAATATACAAATTGAAGTTTGTTTTACGAAGTCATAGCAATGTAAATACCCACTTGAATTAATTACCAAGAGTTGTATAACGAAAAAGGCCGTATTACGTGTTAGTCTTACAGATGCAGAGAATATGGACAAACTACAAGTTTCTAGATATCTCGGTCTTGCTTGTAGTATTATCTATAATTCGCTAACCCGTCAATACCTTATCCTACTTGTTTTCTACTAATTTCCCAATCTATCCTATTTCCTTTGATTAAAAATCAACTTTAATTTTTTTTTTCAATTTAAAAATTCTTCTTTACAGCATTATTTCTATGTTCTTTCTTTTATTGTTTCTATAGCAGGCTTTCTGCAAATTTGTCATACCTGCTCTCCCAAGTAGTGATCCTTTATTGGTTCCTTAAAAGCTCCCTGAAATTACTCTATTATTCAATAATATTTCCTCCTATGAATCTTTAGAGCCCAATGCCTTGAAACAAACATAATTAGATTTATTAAACTTTCCCTTGCAAAATATACATAATCATCTTATGTTTCCTTTAATTGTGAATATATGTATGTAGTATTTATAATGGCATGCTTCACCAAATTCTCATTCACTTTTCGTAAATTGTAAATTAATTAACTCGAATCACTTGCTATCACTATGTGGCTTTAATTTTCCGAGTTTTCGAGAAAACTACAAAAAAGAATGAAGTTAGAATCATCGTTGACAAAATGATTCATAACTACCTTTCGTTGTACAACCTTTTCGTTTTCTAACATTAACGTCAATTCATAAAACTTAAAAGGGAAGACGATACATATTCAATAGTGCAATATATAATTACACTACTACTAAAGGTAGTGATAATAATAACCATAATCATAATATTGTTTTGAAATTACTTTTTAAACTCATTAAGAAGCAAAACAGGCTACATCAGAATAAAACACTGGCATGTACAAAATATATATGGAAAAATTTAACGCATAGATAAGACTGAAATATATAGAAAATAATAGTGTGTATATATATATATATATATATATATATATATATATATATATATATATATATATATATATATATATATTATATATATATATATATATATGTGTGTGTGTGTGTGTGTGTGTGTGTGTGTGTATCCAAATGCATGTTTCTCGTCCACTGAAGGAAAAAGTCCTCAGACACGTCTTCAGCCATGTCTGGGATTTGACCATTTTCATCACTAAGCTGGCCATTGAGGATTGGCGAGTGGCAGACTTTAGTCTGCTCGCTCACAGCAAACCAACCTAGTATGGGTAGCCCTGAATAGTACACAAACCGATAGAAATATCCAGAAATACAAATATTGTCTTTTTATTAAAACATCTTATAATGAATGTATCCATAAAATGTTATTATATTACTTTATTGATTGCTTTTAAAATTAATAATGATTATTTCAGGATGAGTATAAATGAATAATTACTTCAGAATAAATTTCAATGAATAATGTTTTTAATAATAAAAATATTTAAAAATATTATAAATAAAATGAAAGAGAGAGAGAGAGAGAGAGAGAGAGAGAGAGAGAGAGAGAGAGAGAGAGAGAGAGAGAGAGAGAGAGAGAGAGAGAGAGAGAGAATATATAAAAAGCTGAAGGGAAATTGGCCCATAACATCGGCAAAACGACGGAAATAGCCAAGAATGCAAATATTGTCTTTTCATTAAAATATCTGATAATGAATGTATTCATACCATAGTATTACTTCGCTGATTGTTTTTAAGATGGACAGTTTTTACTTCAGGATGAATATAAATGAATAATTATTTCAGAATGAATATCAATGAATAATATTTTCTATGATAGAAATAATCAATATGAACCCCATATATATATATATATATATATATATATATATATATATATATATATATATATATATATATATATATATACAGAGAGAGAGAGAGAGAGAGAGAGAGAGAGAGAGAGAGAGAGAGAGAGAGAGAGAGAGAGAGAGAGAGAGAGAGAGAGAGAGGGGTCCAACTATAAAAAAGCTACAGGGAAATTGCCCAAATTTCAGCCATTCGTGGCTACCTAATCAACCTTTACCACGTGAATACGTCGTTCTCTTCCTATTGATATAGATTTCTCAAGTTATGATGTAGAGAAATTACAAGAAAGGTGACAAATACCATCAAATTTTCTTCATTATATAAATGACGATCTAATTTACGTTATTGATCTTAAGATATTTTATTTTCTTGATTCGTTACTTCTATATATATATATATATATATATATATATATATATATATATATATATATATATATATATATATATATATATATATAATATATATATATCAAAATGATATATTCTCATGAATGATTAAAGAGTTAAATTATCAAAGAGAAAAATCTTAGCTTCTTTAAAGGAATTTAATGTGAAGAAAAAGAATAACCAAAAATGCAGATACAGCAATGAATTTTTAAAGCATCCAAGACTAACTTCACTGAGATATAGAAAAAAAAGGGAACTTAACAAAATTCTTCCGCACAAAATATCAAAAACATCAACCGAAAACAATGTTCATATCGGGTTTTGATTGATGAAACCGACACTTAAATTTCCCTTGTGTGTAATTTTGAAATCCCTTATCAGCATTCCATTTTTTTTCCGCGTCTTATCTTGAAACTTTTCTGGCGTAACATTTGATATGGTAAACCTTATTATAAAGGATCCGTCATATTATCCCCTATCTGCAAGGTTCCCGAAACCGAAGTTTGTCCTGCAGGAAACAGAAGGAGAAAGGTAATACTGTATACTCGGGACGGGGCTTCCCGGTAGGCTTTAGATTCGCCTTTGATGTAAAGGAAGTTTTTGAAGGAAGCTTTTGTGGAAGTTTTATGATTACATCTATAGGCGAAGAGGATAAGCCATAGGGTTAGATTTCAGAGGGATGGGAGTATATATATATATATACATATATATATATATATATATATATATATATATATATATATATATATATATATATATATATATATATATATGATAAATTTTGCACATTTATATATATATATATATATATATATATATATATATATATATATATATATATATATATATATATATATATATATATATATATATATATATATATATATATATATATATATATATATATATATACATACGCCTGTGGACGCAAAGAGCCTCGGTTAGATTTCTCTACCTTGAACTTTTAAATCAATACTTCTCCATTCATCATCTCATAGACTCCTACTTCACGCTTCTTAGTCCTCAGCCATGTAGGCCTGGTTCTTCCAACTCTTATAGCGACTTGGTGGGCCCAATTAGATTTTTGGTGATCTAATCTCTCATGGGGAGTGCGAAAGGCAAGACCAAACCATCACCATCTACCCCTCATGGCACTCGAGTAATCTCTCTTATAGTTTCATTTTTAATCATGTGTTGTTAGTTCGCTCCCAATATCATTCTCAGGGCTTTGTTCTCAAATCTACCGCTAGAGAGTTATGGGGTCCTTTGACTGACCAGACAGTACTACATAGGACCCTTCTCTCTGGTTACGGTTCTTTCCCTTTGCCTACACAGACACCGAATAGTCTGGCCTATCCTTTAGAGATTCTCCTCTGTCCTCATACACCTGACAACACTGTGATTACTAGACAATTTTTCTTCACCCAAGGGGTTAACTACTGCATTGTAATTGTTCAGTGGCTACTTTCCTCTTGGTAAGGGTAGAAGAGACTTTTTAGCAATGGTAAGAAGCTCTTCTAGGAGAAGGACACTCCAAAATCAAACCATTGTTCTCTATTCTTTGGTAGTGCCATAGCATCTGTACCATGGTGTTACACTGCCTTGGGTTAGAGTTCTCTTGCTTGAGGGGTACACTCAGGCACACTTTTCTATCTAGTTTCTCTTCCTCTTGTTCTGTTAAAGTGTTTATAGTTTAAATAGAAAACATTTATCTTAATATTGTTACTATTCCTAAAATATTTTATTTTTCGTTATTTCCTTTCCTCACTGGGCTATTTTCCCTGTTGGGGCCCCTGGGCTTAGAACATCCTGCTTTTCCAACTAGGGTTGTAGCTTAATAATAATAATAATAATAATAATAATAATAATAATAATAATAATAATAATAATAATAATAATAATAATCTATTCGATATTGTTTCATTGTCCTCACTAAATTGATATACAACAGATGCAGCAGTCTCTAGTCCTCTACTGGAAAAAGACCTTAGTCATTTTCTTAGCCATCTCTGGAGTTGGGCCATTTTCATCAACACGCTTGGCAATGCGGATGGGAGATTTTGGGAGACTTTGGTTTGATCGCTCACAGCAAACCAACCGAGTATGGGTGACCCTGACTAGCATAGCTTTGCTGATCATGACAATACGAAATCCTTCTCACCCCGTTAAGGCATCATTATGTTCAGTACAATTGTTGTCATAAAGGAAAAAAATATAGTTGTTAGTAAAATAATAATTAATCGAATGGCTGGTTAGTTTCGCTAAACTTGAATGAAACTGAGTGAAATTGGCAAAAAGGCGTAACATTAAAACGCTTGTTACAACAGATGAACATCGTCACACGTCACATTGTGTACAAAATATTGCAGCTTTATTCTTTGATGATAAGAAAGCAGCAACCGACACACTTAATGGAATCTACATCATTATTTTTCATTATTATTCGACCAAAAGTTCTACGTTGCTGGATGTTAAACAGTTGTCTGAGTCCACCCTACAGTCACTACCCAAGGCCCCATCATCAGCGTTCTAACTTTAGGTGAAAAGAGAATAAATAGATCCAGCTCGCTTGGATACACTAATGGGGAGTCCAGGAAAACTTTGGGATGGATTTTAGTTCTTATTACTACAAGGTATTACATATTTCAGAGAATTTAATTACTTACTATTCCATGACATTTCGACTGTTACGGGAAAATAAACAGAATTAAAACATCAGGATGGCACTGATTTGCAAGACTTGAGAGATATTTATAGCCTATAATCTACATATAAGAATATGGAGGCGTTTTTTTTTATTCTAATGTCCAACAATTAACAAGAAATATTTATGAGTTAAAACTCAAAGTTACATAGATGACCATAAGCAAAAAGTTATATTCGATGTAAAATTTCATTGGCACAAGGCAAGAACTAACAATTTGCAAATGTGAAGAAAGATCTGCATAATTAACATTTGTTGTGCGAAAAAAGGCGTACTTTCCGCAGTTAATTAACGAATATAATGAGTATCTATTTAATATCTATTTTTGTGTTAAAATACATTCCACGACCAAGGTTAAAGGAATAATTTTCCCCTGGGAAAAGTGTGTTCTTTATTACTCCATTAACACCTGAGTTATAGCGATGCTTTTTTTGTTATCTACGAGATGGAACATCTGTGCATCACTACTTAAAAACGGAGCTCTCTCTCTCTCTCTCTCTCTCTCTCTCTCTCTCTCTCTCTCTCTCTCTCTCTCTCTCTCTCATATACTGTATAGTATATATATTTACACACACACACACACACACACACACACACACACACATATATATATATATATATATATATATATATATATATATATATATATATATATATATATATGTATATATATGCACACTTTTTTTGTCTTTGTTAGTGATTTCAATGCTCACCACAGGGAGTGATTAACTTCTATCTCTCCACTGACTCCCCTGGCGTTATAACAAGTAAGGTTGGTTCTCCAGTCGGGACATCTGACCATGCCTTGATTTCATTAGTAGTGAAGACTGAGCAGCCTGTCCCTAATGTTTCATACTCCTGTAAAATTTATATGAAATCTCAAGTAGACTGGAATGAGATTTTGCTTGATCTTGTGCTTGAATTGGTCAAAATTATATAGTAGTGTTGATCCTGTTGTCCATTTGAATAAGAATATAGTCAACATAATTGATATGCGTATCCCTTCCCGTGTGCTAAGGTACCGAGTGAAGGACAAACCGTGGTTCAATGATGAATGTAGACGTGCTTATTTGGAGAAGCAGGAGGCTTATCATCTTTGGAAAGGTAACAGATCAGATTTGACTTGGAATAACTATACTCAGCTTCGAGCTTTTGCTCAGAGAGTTTATGAATCAACTGAAAAGGAGTACAATTTAACCCTAAAAGAAACCCTTTCTGGCACAACTCAGGAACATAAATGGTGGTCTACCCTTAAATCTGCACTCTATGGTGTAGATGCAACAGTTCCTCCCTTAATTAAACCGGATGGCTCAGTCACGCACTGTCCAAAGGAAAAGCCAACCCTTTTGGCTGATGGTTTTGACAGTAAACAGAGTAATGAAAAACTTGAAGTTCCTCATTCCTGTTTTCCTGAGGCTAAACTAACTAGTTTAGCTCTGTTGGTGGACCTTGATGCTTATGGAGGTGTAGACCTAAATGGTATTTTTCCTATGTTTTTTTATAAAGACTGCAGATTTCTTAGCTCCAAAGTTATCTGTTATTGTGCGGAAGTTAGCAAGGAGAGGAGCTTTTAGCACTTCTTGGATAATTGGTAATGTTACTCCTCTATGTAAATGTGTTTGTTATAGTTCAAGTCTAACTGATTACTGCCCAATTTCCATAACTCCTATATTATCCAAAGTTTTTTAACGTCTTCTGGTAAAACGTCTTAATAGGTTTGCTGAAAGTAATCATCTATTCCTTAGTTTGCAATTTGGTTTTCGTAAAGGCGAGCATGTGATGCCCTTCTTACAATCTCCAATGCTGTACAGAAATCCTTTTATTATGGTCAGGAAGTTCGTATGATTAGCCTTGATTTTAGTGCTGCCTTTGACCTTGTTTTCAAACTCAAACAGTTGGGAGTGGGTGGGTCGTTTCTTAGCATTATTATTGATTTTTTTAAGTAATAGATCTCAAAGAGTTGTTGCTGATGGGCACCATAGTGAATATAGGAATGTGATATCTGCTGGCCCATTACTTTTCATACTATATACACATGACATTTGGTTTGGCCTAGAAGACTAGCTTGTTGCATATGCAGATGCTGCTACTTTCTTTGCATCAATCCCATCCCCTAAAGTTAGATCTGGGGTTGCTGAATCCCTTTATAGAGATCTAGCTAAAATTAGTGCATGGTGCAAATTATGGGGTATGAAGTTGAATCCTAACAAAACTCAAAGTATGATTGTAAGTAGGTCCTCAACATCCTCAACATCCGGATCTCAGTATTGATAATGTTTCTTTAAATTTGTATGACTTTTTAAAATGAGATCTGTGTCTTCTTCAATTGCACAAAAAAATTGGCTTATTAAGAAAGTCTTTTAAGATTTTCAGTGATCAATCTATTCTGAAGAAGTGTTTTAATTATTACATTCCATCTTGTTTTGAGAATTTCTTATTCCTGACCTAGATATTAATCTTTGGCACCGTCGTTCAATTAGTTCATTTTGCATGTTGCATTAGATTTTTCATAATTCTGACCATCCTTTACATCCAGATCTTCCTGCAAAATTCCATACTCTTCGTAATACTACTATGAGATTCAGGGCCTCTGTAACACGGTTTTTTCGCAATAATTTTTTATCTATGATTTTCATAAATATAATGCTTATTCAGAATGCACATTATATCTACACATAAATTTTGACTATATTCTGCATTACGTAGGTTGAATAAATTTGGTACTTATAATGTAAAAGTGACGTTTTTTGAAGACGGGCCAACTTACTCAGAGAAAAGGTTTCGAACGCACTCGTTACGTAACTTATGACGGCATTTCTTCCCTCTTTCTCGATCGATGATTGGCTATACGTAACGAAGGATATACCTCTACCAACAATGACACAAAAGTTTAAATAAAAGCAAAGCAGTACACCTTTATGAACTCTGAAACCTCTCCACTGATAATTGTCATAATGAACAAACCAACAAAATATGTTATTAAATACAAAAACACTTCGATTATTAGTCTAACTCCCAAAATATGTTTCCTAAGAAATTACAGTCTACTTTATAGGTCACAATCAGATTGACAAGCTGTAGGGAATAGTTGGTAATTTTCAAAAACGTAGTAGACAAGCTTGATTTGATGACTGCTATATCCAATGTCAAGCAATTTTTATTTATTGTCTATCTACTTACATATTTATTGAAAAAAAAGCCGGTATCGTATTTTGGATTTAAACCTCCACCAATAATTATCGTCAGAATGATGACTTCATGAGGCTCCACCCACTTTGGCCTCGTTATAATTCAGGATAACACTGAAGGCTATCATGGGCATTGTTGGATTATAAAATTTAAATTCTGGCTATAAAAACTCAATTCTCGAGTAGTTGTAAGAAGTGCTAAATGGTCCTCAAGGATCCCAGCAGTTGGCCTAAACGTTTAATTCATGTATACTACTGTTGCGGCACTACTGCTACAGTAGTATTACTATGCTAACACAGATACCCCACCCACATTTATGTATCGTTCCGCCATTCATAAAGTCTTTGTCATGTTTTTTCACTGTGCAATAAGCCATGGCCTCCTCAGAAATTATGTTTAACATTAGATGATATGTTATTTCATTAAGCTGACAAATTATGGCAACTGGGTATGTTGAAGCTAAAGATAAAGTATGGTATCATTCCTTCATTGCATTATCATCTTCACTACTATTTGTTTGGCTACATGTAGTAATTATTTTAAAGGATAAATGAATTATGTTCACTTTACTTCTATAAATTCCCATTAGATGTACAAATAAAACTCCTAAAACTATTCATGATTTATTTACAAAATGCAGTCATGCCCAAAACATAGCCAACACGGTCGTACGGCCTAAGAAGAAGAAAAAAAATTATATCGGATGATCCGTTGGTCTGATGGAGATTTTAGCACAAAAATCTTATTTTAACAAAAATAGTTATATCAAGACTGTTTACATACAATCTCTCTCTCTCTCTCTCTCTCTCTCTCTCTCTCTCTCTCTCTCTCTCTCTCTCTCTCTCTCTCTCTCTCTCTCTCTCTCTCTTGGTGGCATAGTGAATAGTTAATGGAATTGTTCAAAAGCCTGAATGACATTACAAGTATTATAATCATGTTACGCTAAATACAAATCAGACCATAAACATTGGATTTAAACTAGAAACTGAGTAATTACCTATTCAGGCTATAGTAAATATGGCCACGGGCTTTCTCTTGACTGTATAAAGTTGCAAGTCGTAAGACAAATGCAGTTTTTGCAACCACGGGGGCAATTCCAAATCCTGTTAGCTATTCTTGACTGTTATGGGTTTCAGAGCCGATGGAAGAAGGCGAATGGGTGTCTGGTGGATGAGCAGGGCAAAATTTTGTCAAAAGGTGTTTACATTGCTTACGTAATGAATGTTTTCGACTCTTGGCTCGTTATCACTGGCCATGGCGTCGACTAGAGCATTTTTACTCTATAAAAATTAAAACTATCGGGTTTAGGTTATTGATAATGCTGACAAAATTTGTGTGTGGTTGTAAAATATACATATGTCAACTTTCAGCTACAACCGATGCTTTGATAAGGAGCAAAGTCCAAAAAACCGTGTTACAGAGGCCCTGAATCTCATAGTAGGCAGGCAGTTAATACTAATAGCCAGGCCTTGACCAAGTTGTGGAATGATCTCCCTAATCGTTGCAGCAAATGTTTTTATGTTGAACAGGCTGACATAAGTCTTTTTACAGTTTATGTATGACATATCTGTTTTGACGTTACCGTTTGTAGAATGATTTATTGTTAATTTGTTCTTATCATTTAATTATTTCCTTATTTTCTTTCCTCACTGGGCTACTTTTTTTTTTGTTGGAGCCTTTGGGCTTATAGCATCTTGCTTTTCCAACAAGGGTTGTAGCTTGGCTAGTAATAATAATAATATTAATAATAATAATAATAATAATAATAATAATATATATATATATATATATATATATATATATATATATATATATATATATATATATATATATATATATATATATATATATATATATATATATATATATATATATATATATGTGTCTATGCTTGCGCTTGTGTGTGTTTTATGACTATCTGTGTGTGTTTGTGTTTATGAGTATCTATTGAAGATGTTTCTGGCCTTAATAACTCAGCTCACATTGAAAACGTCTCCCCAATACAGCAACTAAAAACCCTTTAGCTTCAACTCCTCTTAACTATACGTTTCTACTTTCAAAGTTCCTCCCTTTCACAACCTGACTAAAGCCGTATCAGTATTATTTTCTTTGACCAGAAAGTTCGTCAACAGAATGAAAAAAAATGTTGTTAACCTACATAAGTAATGTCATTAATGGCTTTCTAAACCTCTATACTTTTCCAGTTTCTCTTCTGAGGCTGGCGTAAAAACAACTCGGAAGCTTTGTTTCTTATCTTACTATTATTTTCTTCTGAATTATAATTCAGAGAACATTTTCTGGAATATTTGGAAATTATTTCCAGTAACCACTATCTTTTAATATTTCAGTTTTATAAAGGTATTTCTAGTGTGTGTTTCGAATAGCGGAATAGACTTATCCTATAGTAATATTAATCTCTAATAGACGAGAACACATTTCCCAAAATCTCTAATTCGAAAGAGCAAGAAGTAATCATGTAAACGGATGTGTATTATGCCCCTAGGCTTCTAACTCCTTCATTGGTATCGTACGTAATTATTCAAGAACATTCTTGGACAATCTCCATTATTCCATTTTTCTTATACTTTCTTTAATGATCTTACGTTTCTGAATTGTTTTGGAATCTTTTATTATTTTAGTCGTAATTTTAATCTTTTATTCGTAAGTACAGAGAATCTCACATAAAGTTATTATTCGCTGAAATTAAATAATATTCATCTCATATAACTTCGTATCTTTATGCTATGTAATGCCAGCATTATGTTTAATAAATCTGATAAGACTTCATGAATGTTAGACTCATATCTCAGGCCAAGGGTTATAAACTGCATATCCCTTAGACCAATATGTTGTCTGGGTGATGTTTATGATTCCACCGTCTTGGGTTAGAATTCTCTTGCTTGCGGGTACACTCAAGCACACTATTCTATCTTTCTTTATTTCTTTCCTCATTGAGCTATTTTTCCAGGATGAAGCCCTCGGAGTTATATTATCCAGTTTTTCCGACTAGGGCTGTCTTAATAATAATAATAATAATAATAATAATAATAACAATAATCATAATAATAATAATAACAACAATAATAATCATAATAATAATGATAAAAATAACAAATTATGTAACTTTCCTCGTTGTTTTTAAATACCTAAACTTAAACAAAATGAACGTGTGATGTACTAGTTTCATAAAATCCAAACTAAATACGGTAACTGTAATTGAAATATTATAAGCAAATAAATCTCCTTATATAAAAGGTATCGAGCAACTAATAGAAGTCAGTACCCATCAGTGCAGTAAAACAATAGTTGCACTTTAAAGGTTCCCCAAGAATGGCAGAGATAAAGGACAGTGACATAGCCCTAGCAAACCGGACAATGCCCTAGAGCCAGGTTTCCCAACCCTGGGGTCGCGACCCCAAGTGCTTTTCCTGGGCTCGCCAAAATCTCAAAATATCAAAATAAAAATAAAAAGTCAAAATATGGCAGAACTTGCAGTAAAGAAAAAATATATAAACGTATTTGTGGATTTTTATTTATCGACTTTTATATATTTATCTATTCATATATTAATATAAAAAAAATAAATTTTAATGGTGGTATCCCTGAGTGCGGTATGCATTTGATACGTGAACAGCATCACTGTCCACGTCCAACCAGGCAGCCACTCCAGCTGTATTGCCGCAGCAAGAAACACTGTCTACTATTTGTTCGTCCTATATAGTTGATGCATTTATACCTGTACAGTGATTTTGAATATGCTGCGTAAGTTGTACTTAATCTTTGTTTCTTTAAAATTCTTAATCATTCATGAGAAAGTGTTATGCCAGCAATAGAAACTGATTACTTCCCTTACTGACGAAGTATTGCATCACAGTATGTCAGTGGATGATAGCCTATCACAGTGTTCATAATTGAGGCTTCTAAAACCACATGGTTCCCCCCCCCCACCATATTTAAAGAGAGAGATGGGCAAGGGAAGAGGAACAGAAGGAGAGGGGCACTTTTCATGCCCTCTCCTCCTACATTTTCCCCTTTACCTTCGCCACCCTTTCCTTGCTCCTCTCCCCCATTCCCCGTCTTTCCAGGCCCCTTCTCCTCCTGCTTCTTTTTTACCCCTGCCCTCCTCTCCTCCTCCTTCTTACCCCCCCCCCCCCCCGCCCTCCCCTCCTCTTCGATATTTCCTTGTCATTTCCCTTCCTCTCTTCATCTTTACTCCTCCCCTACCTTTTTATTTACCTCTTGTAAATTTGTATTGTTTCGATTATTATTTCATTTAATAAAATAATTGTGTTATTAAATGTGTTATTTTATTTGTATGTTCTTGTGAAGTTGGCACGTCTCCGGCGGTGGTCACTCGGTCGAAAAGGACGTTGGTTTGGCAGTTGTTTAGAGATTTGGAGGATTTTGTCGCTAGTTTTTGAGGTTGTTGTTTTGGCAGTTGTTTAGAGATTTGGGGGATTTTGCCATTGATTTTTAAGGTTGTTGTTTTGGCAGTTGTTTAGAGATTTGTAGGATTTTATGTCGCTGGTTTTTTAGGTTGTTTTGGCAGTTGTTTAGAGATTTGGATGATTTTGTCATTCGTTTTTGAGGTTGTTGTTTTGACAGTTGTTTAGAGATTTGGAGGATTTTATAACATTGGTTTTTGAGGTTGTTATTTTGGCAGTTGTTTAGAGATTTGGAGGATTTTATGTCATTGATTTTGGAGGTTGTTTTGGCAGTTGTTCAGAGATTTGGAGGATTTTATGTCGCCGGTTTTTGAAGTTGTTTTGGCAGTTGTTTAGAGATTTGGGGGATTTTATGTCATTGGTTTTGGAGGGTGTTGTTTTGGCAGTTGTTTAGAGATTTGGAGGATTTTATGTCATTGGTTTTGGAGGTTGTTGTTTTGGCAGTTGTTTAGAGGATTTCAAGTCATTGGTTTTGGAGGTTGTTGTTTTGGCAGTTATTTAGAGATTTGGAGGATTTTATGTCATTAGTTTTGGAGGTTGTTGTTTTGGCAGTTGTTCAGAGATTTGGAGGATTATATGTCGCCGGTTTTTGAGGTTGTTTTGGCAGTTGTTTAGAGATTTGGGGGATTTTATGTCATTGGTTTTGGAGGGTGTTGTTTTGGCAGTTGTTTAGAGATTTGGGGGAATTTGTCATTGGTTTTGGAGGGTATTGTTTTGGCAGTTGTTTAGAGATTTGGGGGATTTTATGTCATTATTTTTGAAGGTTGTTGTTTTGGCAGTTGTTTAGAGATTAAGAGGATTTTAAGTCACTGGTTTTTGAGGTTGTTGTTTTGGCAGTTGTTTAGAGATTTAGAGGATTTTAAGTTATTGGTTTTTGAGGTTGTGGTTTTGGCAGTTGTTTATAGATTTGGAGGACTTTGTCACTGGGTTTTGAGGTTGTTGTTTTGGCGGTTGTTTAGAGATTTGGAGGATTTTATGTCGCTGTTTTTTTTTAGGTTGTTGTTTATGCGGTTGTTTAGAGATTTGGAGGATTTTGTCATTGGTTTTTGAGGTTGTTGTTTTGGCAGTTGTTTAGAGATTTGGAGGATTTTATGTCATTGGTTTTGGAGGATGTTGTTTTGGCAGTTGTTTAGAGATTTAGAGGATTTTAAGTCACTGGTTTTTGAGGTTGTTGTTTTGGCAGTTGTTTAGAGATTTAGAGGATTTTAAGTTATTGGTTTTTGAGGTTGTTGTTTTGGCAATTGTTTATAGATTTGGAGGACTTTATGTCACTGGGTTTTGAGGTTGTTGTTTTGGCGGTTGTTTAGAGATTTGGAGGATTTTATGTCGCTGTTTATTTAGGTTGTTGTTTATGCGGTTGTTTAGAGATTTGGAGGATAGTCATAGGTTTTTGAGGTTGTTGTTTTGGCAGTTGTTTAGAGATTTGGAGGATTTGAAGTCGCTGGTTTTTGAGTTTATTGTTTTGGCAGTTGTTAAGAGATTTAGAGGATTTTAAGTCATTGGTTATTGTGGTTGTAGTTTTGGCGGTTGTTTAGAGATTTGGAGTATTGTATATGGTTGGTTTTTGAGGTTGTTGTTTTGGCGATATTTGGATTGCTGTAAATCATTGATTTTTTCGTTTCTGCTTCGTCTTAATTACTGGGATTTGCAAATATTTTACACCTCTTTTCCTTGTTACTCCTTCCTTGACTCCTCCACTCCTCTCTACACCTCCTCCTCCTTGTTCCTTGCCCCTTCACTTTCCTTGCTACCTACCCTCTTTCTAAGACTGAACCCCGAATAGAGAAACTTAGCATCATGATCCAGGACCAAGGCTCCCATTAAAATCAGTTTATCATTAAACAGAAAACATTTATACATACTTTACCACCATTCATAATGGCATTACTTTGGCGAACATGTTATACAATGTGTGGCAGATAAGCTTATGATGAATAAGAATTATTCTTATTTAGCATTAAAATGTAAAACTCAACATAATCGTCAACTGACGCTTCCCTGATTTCCTGTCAATATTCTCAAATAGAGTTCCCCAATTCGTTTCCGTCATATCCAAATCATGTAAACGCAATCACCCTTTTGTATAATTCGTCAAAGACTTGGCCCTGTTGTAGGGGTATACAAATACTGCTACCGTACATTGTGTGTCGCAGAAAGCCACTAAAAGGACAGCTGCTGTCTTGCAGTCTCTCTTCTTAACAAAATTCTTGACCAATAAAATAGAACAGGCATAACTTGGTAGGACATGAACACGATAGTTACCAACGCAATCTCCACCACATGCCTGAACCAATGGCATTTATGACTACTGTTCGCCAACTTACCAAATAATGACAATAATAATAGTAACTGAACTTAGCTCAACCCATCTATTAATAAAGTATTATTTTGAACGTTTTTATCATAAATACTTTGATTATTTTGGTAATTATTCATAAATTCACCTCTTTATTCATAGCATTATATATAATTACAAAATTTTGATAAATCAATCCTACTTGTCTCCAGTGGACTCACTGTGGGCGGGCAGCGGGTCCCACTTAGGGATCACCTTCCTGAGCTTAAGTTCAAACCCGTCTTGTATCTATCAAAAACAATTTTCCAAATTATCTAGTCTATCATTCTCGTTTTTTAATGAAAGTGAAGGCATCATGAAATACATAACAACTGGTATCATAATAAATCATAAAGTATTGTAAAGTGCTGAAGATACACTTAGAATCTCCCTTATATAATATAGACACTATGGTAGGGAGGGAGGAAGTAGTTTTAACCTAGTGACAGTGGTTGTAGTTGGGGAATTGGTGAGAATGGTTTAATCTGTGTGTGCGTGTGTGCCTATCTATCTATCTAAACGAGTACCGTCATTCTTGACTGGTCGCGTTCACTTGTAAATAAAACATTTCTTACGACCGTTTTCAAATATTCCCAATTCTTATCCCCAATATTGACCGAAGCCCGTAATATTACGCTGAAGACTTCGGGGAATAGCGACCCCGAAATATTTCGTTTTTATCCCATTTAATTGTATTTGATTTCAATGTATTTTCCACACATCAAAAGCGAAGGGATTTTCTGGTTCGCTAACAGATGGAACGGGGACCTTTCAGTCACAAGGGAAACTGAAGATGCAATGGGATTTATCTGTGGTTGTGTGAATTTCATTCTATTTGATTTGTTGTTTATCTTAAGTTTTCCGAGATTATCTCTCTCTCTCTCTCTCTCTCTCTCTCTCTCTCTCTCTCTCTCTCTCTTTCTCTCTCTCTCTCTCTCTCTCTCTCTCTCTCTCTCTCTCTCTCTCTCTCTCTCTCTGTGAAATGATTGCGGTAGAATTTGAATTTGAAAAACTAGTGAATATTGTAGTTTACGGACCCCCAAATACTAAGGAGTTTGACATAATAATAGAAAAAATAGATGATATATGTAGAAACCATAAAGACTGGAATATACTCCTATCCGGAGATTTTAACTTTCCTTTCGTGGATTGGAAAGAACGGATAGAAGAAAGTGGTTGTATGTATACATATAAAAAAGAGGGTAATAGTAGCGCAGAAGATAAGAGGCAATTTGAAAAGCTTCAAGATATGCTATTAGAACATAATATGCAACAAATAAACCACATTCCAACAAGAAAGGAAAATGTCCTAGATCTAGTATTTGTGAATGAGGTGAATTATGTTAAAGAAATAATAGTGTATAACACGGGAATTTCAGACCACAATGTCATAGAATTGATAGTTCATTCCAAAGCAAGTGATCACAGAATTAATAAAAGCACAAAACTTTGGGAAGGATATGAAAAATATAACTTTTACAGTAAGAATATAAAATGGTCAGAAATAAATGAAGAACTGAATAAAGAATGGAAAAATGTATTTATAAGTGATAATATACAGGTAAATACGGACATACTGTACAAAATACTGGAGAAAATTGTTGAAAAATATGTACCGAAAAAAAAAAAAACAATAAACAAAAGACGTGCATACCAAGAGACAGAAGGATCTTATTTCAGAAAATTAGAAAGTGGAAGAAAAATCTTGCAAAAGAAAAAAATGTGTGGAAAATGAGAGAAATAAAATGTAAGATAGAAAATGCAGAACAAAAGATTATACAGTCGAAAGAAATGAAAAAAGGGACTTAGAACAAAGGACACTTCAAAATATAAAAAGAAACCCCAAAGTACTTTACTCCTATGCAAAAAAGATGAATAAAAGGAGAATAGAAATAGGCCCTCTAAGAATTGAAGGACGGCTAACGAATGAAAAAAAGGAAATATGCAACATATTAGCAGAAAAATATAAGAGTGAGTTCACGCTAAGAATTGCAAATGAGAATAATGAAACAGAAATGAGAGAAGAAAATGTCGAATATCTAACGGATATAGATATTAATGAAGCAGATATCGTCACGGCTATAAACGAAATTAAAAATGGATCGGCAGCCGGACCAGATGGAGTTCCAGCGATTTTGTTAAAAAAAAAACTGCAAACACTATCGCGAAGCCGCTTGCAATACTGCTAAGACAGAGTATAGATATGAGCGAGATATATGTTAAACATAAATTAGCTTATATAACCCCTATCTTCAAAAGTGGATCAAGACTAGAGGCAAGCAATCATAGACCTGTTAGTCTAACATCACATATTATGAAAGTGTATGAGAGGGTAATAAAAAAGAAAATAATGAACCATTTGGTCAAAAATAATTTGTTTAATATGGGTCAACACGGTTTCGTACCTGGAAAAAGTACACAGACCCAACTTATAGCACACTATGAAAACATATACAATAATATGATAAATGAAAAAAGACACAGATGTGATCTATCTAGATTTTGCAAAAGCCTTTGACAAGGTAGACCATAACATATTGGAGAAAAAAATGAGAAAGCATAATATTGTGGGAAAGATAGGAAAATGAGTAAAAGAATTCCTGCAAAACAGAAAACAGATAGTGGTTGCAAATGACGAGAAATCAGATGAAGCCCAGGTAATATCTGGTGTGCCCCAAGGTACGGTATTAGCTGCACTGCTATTTGTTATTTTGATCTCAGACATAGACTGTGATGTTGAAAACTCCGTAGTGAGAAGTTTCGCCGATGACACAAGAATAAGTAGAGAAATTACTTGTGATGAAGATAGGAACTCACTACAAAGAGATCTAAACAAAATATATGAATGGGCGGAGATAAATAGGATTGTATTTAACTCCGATAAATTCGAATCAATAAATTATGGAAACAAAGAAGGAATGGTGTATGCATACAAGGGACCTAATAATGAGACAATCACAAACAAGGAAGCAATTAAAGACCTTGGTGTAATTTTAAATAGGAATATGTTATACAACGACCAAATAGCAACACTGTTGGCTAAATGTAAAGCAAAAATGGGAATGTTATTCAGACACTTTAAAACAAGAAAAGCTGAACACATGATAATGCTTTACAAAACTTATGTGCGTAGTACACTCGAGTACTGCAATGTTATATGGTACCACACTACCAAAAGGATATTGCGCAAATAGAGAGTGTACAAAGGTCCTATACTGCTAGAATAGAAGAAGTTAAAGACCTTGACTACTGGGAAAGACTGCAATTTTTAAAACTATACAGTCTAGAAAGGAGAAGAGAACGCTACATGATAATACAAGCATGGAAGCAAATAGAAGGAATTGCTGAAAACATCATGGAGCTTAAAATATCAGAAAGAGCAAGCCGAGGTAGATTAATAGTGCCAAAAAGCATTCCAGGTAAACTGAGAAAGGCGCACAGGACATTAATCCACTACGCACCAGCATCGATAATGCAGCGACTATTTAATGTGCTGCCAGCTCATCTAAGAAACATATCAGGAGTGAGCGTAGATGTGTTTAAGAATCAGCTCGATAAATACCTAAGATGCATCCCAGACCATCCAAGACTGGAAGATGCAAAATACACCGGAAGATGCATTAGCAACTCTCTGGTGGATATACGAGGTGCCTCACACTGAGGGACCTGGGGGAACCCAAACAAAAAATAAGGCAAATAAGGCAATAAGGTAAGGCTCTCTCTCACATATATATATATACATATATATGTATATATATGTATATATATATATATATATATATATATATATACAGTATATATATGTATATTTACAGTATATATATATGTATATATACACAGTATATATATATATAATATATATATATATATATATATATATATACTGTATACACAACACACACACAAGCATATACATATATATACAAGTGTAGAAGTTACGAAAGCCAACACTGGCTGAGCATAATATATTATTGTTATAATACACACACACACACACACATATATATATATATATATATATATATATGTATACACACACACACACACACACACATATATATATATACATACAGAGACACGCCCATATATATATATATATATATATATATTTATATATATTATATATATATTTATATATAAATATACATATATATATATACATATATGTATATATACATACATATATATATATATATATATATATATATATATATAGTTTATGTTTATGCGTACTGTTTGAAGTATTAATCTCTCTCTCTCTCTTCTCTCTCTCTCTCTCTCTCTCTCTCTCTCTCTCTCTCTCTCACTGACAACTGTTGGCTGAGAAACTAATATATGTCTATATATATATATATATATATATATATATATATATATAAATATATATATATATATATATATATATATATATTTATTTATATATATATATATATATATTATATATATATATATTTGTGTGTGTGTGTGAGAGTACGTGTAGGTATAGGTAATTTATCTTGTATACATTATTTAGGCTTCCTCCCTATATTAGGGAAAGGGAATTAGGACTGCCTAGTGATAAGGAAAACAGATTTCTTAACCTATTTGTCTACATTTCCCTTTATTCACCATAAAGGGAAGAAAGGTAAAGATGGCAGAATTGGATCCAGATGTCGTTAGTTTGGATTCCACCTCAAGTGAATATAAATCCAACCGGATTTCTTCCACCTCCTCTCCAATAGCAAGATGAAAAATGTTGGGGGATTTTTGCGAAATCATATTTTATACCGAGATACGAAAGCTGTGTAGATAGAGTAAAGGGAAAGAAATAATTAGTCACATCTCGCATCGAATAAACGGGGAAAAGTGTCGAGAAGTTCTGTTTATTTAGAAAAAAATGTGTTTCTCAATCAAAACATATATTATTATTATTATTATTATTATTATTATTATTATTATTATTATTACTTGCTAAGCTACAACCCTCGTTGGAAAAGCAGGATGCTATAGGCCTAGAGGCTCAAACAAGGAAAATAGCCCAGTGAGAAAAGGAAACCAGGAAACAAGAGACGTAACTAACAATTAAAATAAAATATTTGAAGAACAGTAACATTAAAATAAATATTTCATATATATAGTATGTTGAATGTTCAAACCCAGAAAGAATGTATATAAATCTAACGGGATTTTTTTAGGCACATCTAGTATCGAACAAATACCGAAAAAGGTCGAGACTATTTGATTGTAAAAAAATAAATTAATATCCTAATTGAAACAATTATGTAATTGAGGTATGCTGACTATGTAAAATCGGAAAGAACGTACTGAGGACTGTTTTAATCTAACGCTTTACAAGTTAAAAAAAATTAAAGAAAAAAAAAAGGGAAAAAAATCGTCGAATTTTGAACAACTATTCCATGCGCATCTGTGTGTAGGAGTTTAGTGGAATCATCCCACTGACATTGTAAATCAGATTAAAATCAGAGATTTCGTATCACCAGGATTATCTTACTGGCCGAAAAAATAAGGCCCTTGATATATGAATCCTGATAAGAAATTCTCTCAGTAATAGTAACACTATCTTGGAAGCTGAATGTACAGGCATAGTAAAGGTTCGTTATTCTTTATGTATTCTTGGAGAGAGAGAGAGAGAGAGAGAGAGAGAGAGAGAGAGAGAGAGAGAGAGAGAGAGAGAGAGATTGTAATAAAATGCAATGAAGAAACCCAAATTTAATATTCATTCCACGATCATAAACCTAACCTGGGAGATTATATATATATATATATATATATATATATATATATATATATATACACATATATATATACTCAAATAATCCATATATATTTTTGATACATTAATGTCTGGATTCTCTTAACGACCTCGGGATCAGAGCCCCAGGCGAAATCACACAAAGACAAGAGCTTGGCTCCGGCCAAGAATCGAACCCTGGTCGGCAAGCTTGTACAGACAGTGACTAAGTGGGTTAGTCACTGTCTGTACAAGCTTGCCGACCAGGGTTCGATTCCCGGCCGGAGCCAAGCTCTTGTCTTTGTGTGATTTCGCCTGGGCCTCTGATCCCGAGGTCGTTAAGAGAATCCAGACATTAATGTATCAAAAATTTATATGGCTTATTTGAATATGAAAAACACGTAAAAATGTGCAAAATTTATCATATATATATATATATATATATATATATATATATATATACACTAAATGTCTGCAGGAATGATCTATACCTCCAGCTTGGAAAAACTTTACCAATATGCTAATTCACGAAAAGGGAGACAAAAAATCTAAAAAGTTACTGCACTATTAATTTACTCTCCGTAATATAAAGAATATTTATAAAGATCATATTAGGCCGAATAAAAAGACAGCTATACTTTAATCATTCAAGAGAGCAAGCTGGCTTTAGAATTGGGTATTCAACAATTGACCATATCCATGTAATTAACCAGCTAATGGAAAAACCAACAATCTGACAAACCACTATGTATGGCCTTTATAGACTATGAGAAAATATTTGATTCTGTTAAAACTTCAGTAGTAATGAAAGCTCATTAAAGATAAAGAATAGATGATATTTATACAGGAAATCCAGCAACCCTAAAAGTACGTAATGAAAGTGAGTAAATGCAGATTGATAAAGGAGTGAGACAGGGAGACCCCATCTCTCCTAAATGATTCACAGCATGCCTAGAAAAAAGTTTTTAAGAATTTGGATTGAGAAAACGTAGGAATTAATATTAATGGTGATTACCTTAACAACTTAAGATTTGCAGATGATATAGTTGTGATTGGTGAAGTCACGACAGGAATTGCAAAAGATGATAGAAGATTTGTACAGAGAAAGCAGAAATGTAGAACTGAAAACGAATATGAATGAAACTAAGGTGAAAATAAATGAAAATGCAAAGAGTTACAGGCAAACCCCTGGGGATTGTTAATGAATAAACGTACTTAGGACGGACATTTTGTGTTATACCAGAACACGAGACCGAAATTAAAAGAAGGATAAGCAAGGGAGGTGGAGTTTTTGGTAAATGAAATGAGATTAAAAAAAATAAAATGTTGCTTTCCCTAAAAGAAAAAGTGATTAATCACATCGTCCTACCAGTTTTAACTCGTGCATCAGAAACTTGAAGTCTTCCCGAAGCCTTAGAACATAAGCTAGTTAAAACTCAGAGAGTTATAGGGCGAATAATGGTCGGATTAACACCTTGAGACAGAAAAAGATCAAAATGAATATGAGAGAAAAATAAAGTAGAGGATATTTTAACAAGTAAGAAAAAAAAAATAGACGAGGGCAGAACATATACTGTATAATGAGAATAACAGATAGTGGATCGACATTAAAAATAACGGAATGGGTCTCTTGAGATTGCAAACGAAGCAAGTTTGTGGGTGCTGACTGACATAGAAAGACCATAAACAGACGTAAGTGGGTGGAAATATCCTGCAGTAGACTAGTAACGAATGATGATTATGATGATATATATATATATATATATTTATATATATATATATATATATATATATATATATATATATATATATATATATAACCACACACACACATATATATATATATATATATATACATATATATATATATATATATATACCAAATTAAATATTCATTTTATGATCGAGAACATGACCTCTGAGAGAGAGAGAGAGAGAGAGAGAGAGAGAGAGAGAGAGAGAGAGAGAGAGAGAAAGATTTTTCATAAGATCTATTTCTTTTAATTTACATTCGCATTCATATATTCATAAAATTTTCATAAATAAATCAAGAAATTAATGAAAGCTATAACAAATGCATTAAACCATGTTGATCACGAACACACGATACTGTACCAACCGTGTGTCACACAATTGTACATAATTATTTTGTATATATTATGGTTGTATCTGCGCCCTTCCCTCGCACTAAAAAGAACCTGAATGATCATGTCTCCGTTTTGCTCAGTAACATTATCTGTCTCTCGAACAGGTCATGTCCTGTTGCCTTGAAGTTTTGTATATAAAGAAGAGTGTTCCTTAATAAATAACTCAGTCGTTCCAATCTGCCTTTGAGTTCACATCCTCTCTCGGCCCGTCACATGGTGACCCCGGAAGTCCACTCGCTCCCACCGCCTTCCACCCCCACCCCCTCTCCCCTTCATCGTGGTACTATGTGCGGACTCTACAGCAGTTGGTGCTGCGGCCGCGCCATTCAAACTTTCATCGTTTGCCAGCGGAGAGGCGTTTGCTGTTTCAGCGCGCAGAAGTCCAGTTTCGTATCAGGGGCGTGACTCGCTCAACCACCAAAGCGGATTATGTTCTCGCGGCGGATACCCGAGGACACCTTCCCAGATATATCCGACTGGCTTGTGAACAAGGAGACACCCCAATAGCGTATGACGACCTCAAATCATACCTTCTGCAGCAGTACTCGCCGTCGCCAGCCGCCCGTATAGCAAAGCTTTTTCAGCTCTCGCAACAACCGTTGGGGGACCAAAGGGCTTCGCTTGCCCTCAGGGAAATGACCAGTATCACTCGCCTTCAACCTGCCGCAGACGGCTCTCCTCGTGAGGTGAACCTACTCCGTGTTCTTTGGATATGCCCGTTTACCTGAACCAGTGCGCGCTGCCATACCTGATGTCGATAGTTTACCCATAAAGGACTTGATGACCAAAGCCGACGCCCTTATGGACAGCCACTTCAAGACCTCCATCAACGCCTCCACCCCTGACGACGAGGATGCCTATTCAACGTCAACCGAAGCTGACATGAATGCCATAGGACATACACGCCTACCCCGTGACGTGCCGAGAGCGGCGACAAAGCCGCCACCACCCACCAATCGCTCGAGCCCCAATGAACGACTTCTACAGACACTTTCTACTCCCATCCGCCGCAGTTTTGCTACTACCACTTCAGATTCAGGGCAACCGCGAAGAAATGTGCCAAAGATTGTCAGTGGCCAAAAAACGTTTAAGTAGGCCATCGCTTGTGGCGGTGGCCTCCCATGTTTCTAATCTTTTCTTTTTACAGGATGCAGGAAAGGGCGTGCGATTTTTGGTAGACATGGGTGCTTGTCGTTCTCTTTTGCCAAGGAAACTCTTCAAGGCACAACGTAGTCTATCTACATCTGCCGACGTCCGCTTGGTAGCTGCCAACGGATCTGCGATACCCACCTACGGTTACGCAGAACCTCACATTATCGTTCGGAAACGGTAAACTTCAATTGGAAGTTTCTCGTTGCTGACGACACAATGCCAATCCTCGGTGCGGATTTCCTCTATCATTTCCACCTTCTGGTCGATGTCGCCCACCGACGATTGGTCAACGCAGACTCGTACTTATCGACATCTCTTCAACCCGCCCCCTCTAACCTCGCTCTCCACATCAGCGCACCCACGGATGCCTACGCCCACCTCCTCACGTCGTACCCGGAACTTTTCCGTCAAGAACTTCGCCAAACGCCCACGGTTCCTGCCAAGCACGGTATTTATCACCATATCAAGATCGACGGGACCCCAGTCTTCGCAAATTCAGACGTCTAGCACCGGAACGATTGGCAGCCGCCAAACAGACGTTCGCCCGAAATGGAGAAAATGGGCCTTTGCCAAAAGGCCTCCAGCCCATGGTCGTCACCCTTACACATCGTTCTGAAGAAAGACGGCTCCCTCCGTCCGTGCGGGGATTACAGGCGCCTGAACATGCAAAACAGAACCGAATCATACCCCCTCCCAAACATTGCCGATGTAACCTCCTACCTGCACAAAGCGAAGGTTTTCTCTACGCTCGATCTCCTGAAGGGGTATTATCAGGTGCCTATGAACCCGGAAGACATCCCCAAGACTGCCATCACCACTCCGTTTGGCACATACACCTTCAATTACTCCTGTTTTGGCCTTCGTAATGCTGGGGCAACGTTTCAACATCTCATGGATGGCATCTTAGGGGACCTCCCTTTCTGTGTATGTTATGTGGACGACATACTTGTGTTCTCCTCCTCAAAAGAGGAACACCTCCGTCACCTGCGCATCGTGCTCGACCGCCTGCAACAAAACGGCCTTGTAGTCCGGTACGACAAGTGTACCTTTGGGCCAACGAAGTGTCGTTCTTAGGGCACCGTATCACTCCTGAAGGAGTCCATCCCCTCCCTGAGAAGGTAGCAGCCGTTCAGAATTTCCCCACGCCCTCAACCGTCAAAGCTCTGCAGGAATTCTTGGGCATGGTCAACTATTATCACCGTTTTCTGCAGCCATTGCCGCCACTCTTGCTCCCCTCTACGCCTCCCTCAAGGGCAAGCCAAAGGACCTGAAGTGGGGTCCCCTTCAAGAAGCAGCCTTCTGCAATGCAAAGAAGGCCCTATCAACTGCTGCGGCTCTCACTTTTCCTATCCCACACGCCCCTCTCCTTCTCTCCACCGATCCCAGCGACGTCGCTATTGGTGCAGTACTCAAGCAGGTGGTCAAAGGCTCGCCCCTCCCATTGGCTTTTTTCAGCAGAAAACTGTTCAAGGCAGAATCGGGTTATTCTACCTTCGATCTAGAATTGCTGGCGGTGCACTTGGCTGTCCGTCACTTTCGCCATTTCTTAGAAGGTACGCCCTTCGTCATTCGTACAGACCACATGCCTCTGGTGCACGCCTTCACTCGACAGTCTGACGCCTGGTCCGCCGTTAACGCCGATATCTCTCCGCCGTGGCTGAATACAATTGCACCCTCCAATACGTCCCTGGGAAAATTAATCCCGTTGCCGATGCCCTGTCAAGAAACACTTTGGCTGCCGTTCAACTGGGATTGGATTACAACGCCCTGGCTGAAGCCAACGACAGGATCCAGAGTATCAAGCTTGTAGGACATCCTGCACGTCCCTCCGTTGGGAGGATTTTCCCCTCGAAGACTCCAAAACCACCCTCCTCTGTGATGTCAGTACTGGTAGACCGCGACCTTGGATTCCTGCTCCCATGCGCCGACAGGTGTTTGATTTCATCCACGGCCTTTCACATCCCTCGTGCCGTTCTACTGCACAGCTGCTGAAGGCAAAGTTCATTTGGCACGGCATTTCAAAGGATGCTAAGGATTGGGTCCGGGCCTGTACTTCTTGCCAAACTTCCAAAGTACATCGACACACGGATTCAGGAGTGGGCACCTTTCCTCAACCTCAGCGTCGTTTCGCACACATTCACGTCGACGTTGTAGGCCCCCTACCCGCATCACAAGGACATCGTTACCTGTTTACCGTCAATCGACCGCTCCACTCGTTGGCCTGAAGCCATGGGATTCCCATGGAAACTGCAACGTCCGCCTCATGTACATCTGCCTTACTCTCTGGATGGATTTCAAGATTTTGTATCCCTGAGCATATTACTTCTGACAGGGGATCAACTTTCACTTCTCAATTATGGACGTCATTAGCGAATCTCCTGGGCATCACCCTACATCAGACAACGGCCCACAGCCCCGCTGCCAATGGAATGGTTGAACGTTTTCATCGCACCCTCAGAGCAGCTTTGATGTCCCGCTGCAAGGATTGCAACTGGTTTACTCAGCTTCCCTGGGTCCTCCTTGGACTAAGGACCACTCCTAAGACGCCGTGACGTCTCGGCAGCCGAAATGGTGTATGGCGACCCGTTGGTCGTCCCTGCCGAATTTTTTCCTTCTACGACTCCTCCGACGATCTCCAGCGCATACGTCACGTCGTGGGAAAATTTACTCCGTGCCACCAGACTTACAAGCCCCCAGCGAAGCATCACATACCAACGGACTTGCACTCTGCAACGCACGTCTTCCTGCGCAACGACACCAGCAAGCCACCACTAACGCCCCCTTACACGGGCCCTTTCCTTGTGATCCGACGCAGTCTGAAAGTATTCCTCTAAACATTCTGGGCAAAGAACACTGAGTCTCATTGATTGTCTAAAACCTGCTTATCTTCTGCCAGATGACCCGCCTACAGTTCGCCCTCTCTAGATCAGGGCGCCCTATTTAACATGTACAGTATGTCATTTTTAGGGGGGGGAGCCAAATACCAAAGAGTTACAGGCAAACCCCTGGGGATTGTTAATGATAAACGTACTTAGGACGGACATTTTGTGTTATACCAGAACACGAGACCGAAATTAAAAGAAGGATAAGCAAGGGAGGTGGAGTTTTTGGTAAATGAATGAGATTAAAAAAAAAAATAAAATGTTGCTTTCCCTAAAAAGAAAGTGATTAATCACATCGTCCTACCAGTTTTAACTTGTGCATCAGAAACTTGAGTCTTCCCGAAGCCTTAGAACATAAGCTAGTTAAAACTCAGAGAGTTATAGGACGAATAATGGTCGGATTAACACCTTGAGACAGAAAAAGACGCAAAATGAATATGAGAGAAAAAATAAAGTAGAGGATATTCTAACAAGTAAGAAAAAAATAGACGAGGG
>NC_090735.1:47635145-47642645 GCF_036898095.1 Palaemon carinicauda | reverse complement strand
TAATATATATATATATATATATATATATATATTATATATATATATATATATATATATATATATATATATATATATATACAATATATATATATATACGTATATATATATGTATGTATATACATATACATATATATATATATATATATATATGTATGTATATTCATGTATATATACATATATATATGTATATATATATATATATATATATATATATATATATATATATATATATATATAATATGTATGTTATATATATATATAAATATATATATATATATATATATATATATATATATATATATATATATATATATATATATATATATATATAAATATATTACATATATATATGTATATATTCATAGTTTAAATAGACTTAGAATAAGCGGAAATTCATGTTTATGTCTAATTTAGCATTCTTGACTTGCAAATATTTTGAAATGTTAATTCCTCAGCATTAACCATCGTATTGTTACCATAAATACCATTACTAAAGCCTTCTGAAAGACAAAACTATTTCATTTTTCACCAATAACGAAAAATCTTAACACTGTAGAGAGGAGAATTATTACTCTATTGTTATACTGATAAGTTTTGAGCATAATGTTGAAAGCAAAATAGAACATTAAAATGCAGGGTAAAGAAAAAGCAGAACATTTTTTCAGATATGAATCTCAAAACAAATAATGCAACGAGAAATATTAGATGAGAATTTTTAAATGCTTCTTATGCTGAAAAGGTAAAATGTAAATTTGTAAATTTAAAGAAAATTAAATACAAAAGGATAAAATACAAATCTCGTAAATATGACAAAATTTACTGCAATGCTCAAAAGCAGAATAACCAGTTTTAAAGAGGCATGAACAAAAAATTAAATAATTTACTTTTTGTCTTACACATGTAGGATATATTTATAGCAATATTAAAATAAATAAGAAAGTAGAGAGAGCATGAGCTGCTTAAAAAAGATACTTTTAATCCATTTGTGATACAGAAAAGTCGACCTTTCGGACTATTACAAAAAGGGAGAAAATCTTAATTAAACTTTTTTTCTTAAACTAATCATACAAATATTAACAAGTTACATTCAAGAGAAACAAATAATTCAATGTTAAGTAATATAATGTAATATAAATGATAATTTAGAAATGACCTCAAATGTTAAAAGAAATTTTAGCCAGCCATTCTGAAGGAGATGAAGGTAAAGAAAGTTTCAGTCTTAAATGGAAGTGGAGCGAAAGTCAAACAAGAGAGTTTTCCTTTCCCTGTATTTTTTGGTACATTAAAAAAAAGGCCAAAAAGGGGAGAGTAAAACTATTTTACAATAGTAGTTCGAGGCCAACTTTGGCAGTTTGCTTCATAATAACGTTCTACCTGCGCCTATTCCCTAAGCTCTTTCCCAGCAAAGTCATACATGAAAAAATAGGGGATGAAAAATTGGAGACAGGAGGCTAGAAAAATGGGGGGAGTGGGGTTGAAAATAGGGAACGCAATCATAAAAATGGGGGACGGGGGTTGAAAATGGGGGACGGGAGGTGAAAAGATGAGCGACAAGGGGTGGAAAAATGGAGGGACGGGGTAAAAAAATGAGGGAAGGGGTTGAAAATGCCGGACGGGAGCTGAAGATGAGTGACAAGGGCTGAAAAAAAAATGGTGGACGGGAGGTGAAAAGATGAGGGTCAAGGGTTTGAAAAAATGGGGGCGACGGGGCTGAAAAATTTGAGGAAATGGGGTTGGAAATGGGGGGACGGGGGCTGAAAAAAATGAGGGCAATGGGTGGTGAAATGGGGGGACGGGGCTGATAGAATGGGGTGGGACGGGGGTGAAAAATGGTGAGAAAGGGGGCCGGAAAATATGGACGATGAGGGCTGGGAAAAATAGGGGGAAATAGGGCTGAAAAATGGAGGGACGGGGGCTGAAAAAGAAAAAAAATGGGTAACGGGGGCTGAAAAAAAAATGGTTGACGGGTGCTGAAAAAACGGGGAACAGGGATAAAAAAAATGGGGGAAAAGGAGGTCAATAAAATGGGGAGATGGGGGCTGGAAGAAATATTGGGAAGTGGCTGAAAAAAAATTGGGGGACAGGGGCTGAAAAATGGGGCACGGTGACTGAAAAAATTGGGGTGAGGGAGCTGAAAATAGGGGGGGGGGGGGAACGGGCAGGAAAAAATTTGGGTACGGAAGGCTAAAAAAAGAGGGGATGGGGGCTGGAAAAAAATGGTGAGAAGGGAGACTAAAAAATGGGGAGTTGGGTGATGTAAAATAGGGGGTGGAGACTGAATAAAACCTGAGACGGGCTGGAAAAATGAGGTAACGGGGTTGAAAAAATGGGTTTGAGTAGCTGAAAAATTTGGTGAGGGGACTGGGAAATGTTTTTCGGTACAGCAGCCTCTTTTTTATCCTTATTTGGAAAAAAGAAAAAATCTTTTTCTCAACACGAGTCATTCTTTGTAATTTACTTGCTGTTAATTAATCGTTAGTTTATGTCATGAAAGTTAAAAAGAAGTATTTATGCTAAATATTTCTTCATTTCATTCCATCGATCAATCTTCTCTGCAGATGTATCAGGATTTTTCTTTAAAACTAAAATAATCCAATTTTAATTGAAAATGATTTTACTAAGGTCTATTTACAATGAGTAATATTATATCACTCAACAATGAGATTAACAACCATTATTCAATCACAAAAATGACTGTAACAATCTCTCCGGATTCCCCTTTTGAATAAATTTTCTTTATAAGATGAAGCTCAGAATACATGTAAATATTGGTTGCAAAATAAATCCTTATTCCATTGAAATCATGATCTCTGCTTCTAAATTTACTTTTTTTTCCAATTATAGAAAACCAATAGTCTATTGGAAAGCTGAGACGATAGGAAACATTCATTCCCCGTTTACTCTTTTCTCTATTACGCCATTTGCTTAAAGCGTTGTGGAACAAAGACGGTATACCTTTTGTGCGGCTTCGAATGCATTTGCAAGAAAATCCACGGATCGATGCTCCACCTTCAACGCCCTTTGTTGGCGAGACAGTTCCGAAGATAACTTATTCCTTCGTGGGAAAAGAAACGAAAATCGGAGTGAATATTGAGATAAGATAAGCTTGTCATCAGTTTTATTTCGCGACTGGGTTTCGACCGAAGATATTAGGGAAAGTGGATTAAACTTTATTGGAAATGGAAAGCAATCAGAGGGGTAAACACTGGGTTAAACGTCAGTGAAAAATCTTAATCTATAAAGTTTGTAAGTGACACATCACCTTTAGTAGATAATATAAGCAGCTTTAAAAAAAATTTCCCATTCGAAAGAAATTTGTGTTTCGAGTTGTCATACTTATGTATTTGCAATTGTCATGGTATTACTATTATTTCAAGATACAACTCTACTTGGAAAAGTGAAGAGAGGAAACAAGGAAATAAACACAAGAGACGTAATGGCAAATAAAATTAAACATTTCAAAAACAGTAACATTATAATACATTTAATATATACAAACTATAAACAATAAAAAAGGGAAGAGAAATAAGATAGAATCGTGTGCCTGAGACCCCCTCGAGCAAGAGAACTCTACCCCAAGACAGTGGAAGACCATGGTACGGAGCCTATGGCACAACCCAGCATTAGAGAACAATTATGAATGAGTTGATTTTCGAGTATCTTTCTCTTAGAAGGGCTGCTTACCATAGATAAAGAGACTCTTCTACCTTTACCAAAGTAGCCACTGAACCATTACAATGCAGCAATTAAGCCTTTTGGGCGAAAAATTGTTGTTTGGTAATCTAAGTGTTGTTAGGTGTATGAGGACAGAGGGGAATGTGGAAAGAGTAGGTCAGCCTATTCGGTGTATGTGTAGGCAGTACTTATATGGCCAATCAAAGGACCGAATAACTCTCTCTCAGTAGTCTCAACAAGTGTCTGATACCCTGGTAAACCTATGTCTACAATTATATGAAAGCTTATCTCTCTCTCTCTCTCTCTCTCTCTCTCTCTCTCTCTCTCTCTCTCTCTCTCTCTCTCTAGTGCCTGATTAAAATAAATAATACACCGATCAATGCAGCAGGTGAAACAGCTTAGGACATAAGACTTATCAACATCATGTTGAAATTAAACTCAAATCGTAATTCACTCACTTCCGCCATAACATCATCTTACATTTCCTGAATATTGAGACCTTCAACCTCACCAGCCCTCTATCTATTATCGATCTACTATCTATTTAGAAATTATATTTGTTCTTAACTAACAAACCACCTTTTATGTTATCAGAGCCTAAAACATTCTGATTCATCTTAACATATTTCATAGCTTCTTATCATATATTCATAATTACACTCTTCACATATCAATCAATACTCACACAATACTTTAATAAAAGTTAAATAATTAGTATAAAACTCTCCGGTTTCCAAGGCTTCGCAGATATTCGGTTATCGCAATTTCCCCATATTTTGCGTCATTCACCTACTTCCTTATCTCAATCCCATTCATAATATGCTTTTTCTTTTTTATCAAGAAGTTTCCCAACAGATAGAATTAATGTCATTTCACTTTTTCCTTCTATTTTTTTCTTATTTAACTTCCAGCTGTGATACAATTTTACGATAGATCACAGAGCTACAATTTATTGGATGAAAGTTTCTGACTAAGATTGACTGCGTAAAAAAAAAAAAAAAAAAAAAAAAAAAAAAAAAAAAAAAAAAAAAAAAAAAAGATGTTTTGTATAACTAAGGCGCTGTTCATTTGAACTAATGTGGTCGATGAACAACTTATGGGTACATTACCAAGAATTCATATATTCTTGCCACGCTTCATTTCTTCACAACTGACTGACTCCTGCATATTTACATAGAAGTAAGGGTTGTTTTCTAGACGCTTGCACGTGCAGAATTTAACAATAACAATATCAACTACAGTTGACCATTAAATCCATAAGAAATATAAAATCTCTGGAAATAAACAAAATAGCTTAATTGTTCATTCTTGGAATAACTTGAAATTATAGTTCAAGGCTTGGCGGTGGGTGACACATACACTTATCTAACCATGGCTATTGAAAACACAAATACAGAGATTTTTAAAGAACCGGGTTATCAAATCCGGAAATTTTAAGAGACAAGAAAAACTATGAAAGAAACGACATGCAAAATAGAAAAAACCCAATATATGGATATATATATATATATATATATATATATATATATATATATATATATATATATATATATATATATGTATATGTATATATATATAATATATATATATATATATATATATATATATATATATATATACATATATATTACGTATGTGACGTATGTGCAAATATATACAGTATATATATATATATATATATATATATATATATATATATATATACATATATATACATATATTTATATATACTGTATATATACACATATATATGTACATATATATACATATATATATATATATATATATATATATATATATATATATATATATATATATATATATATATATTATGTGTGTTTGTGTATACTGTACATATATACATACATACACACACACACACACACACATATATATATATATATATATATATATATATATATATATATATATATATATATATATACTTCAAAACTAATCAATTTTACAAATTTATGAAAGTTACTTTCACGAAACTCTCCTCATGCATAAAAGAAGAATGTATACTTAGGGATATACAAAAAGCGACAAATATTGGTCGATAACTAAACGATTCCACATTCTGGAAGTAAACCCTAACAAAGCTTTGAACTTTGAAGTTTATCTTCCACACAGCACTTGTGGCATTATAACTTTGTGTAAATAGATAGCGAGTACCAAAAATAAGACCAATTTCTAGATTTATTTCTATGCTGGTTTCCTGGCCTTATCAAGGAGCTACCCTGATGAAATGGGCAATCGCCCAGAGAGAGAGAGAAGAAACTCCATTAATCTCAGGAATTAATTGTCCCTCCTCGATCGCAGAAAGAATGATGCTGAACCTCCTATCCGAGATATTTCTCAAATGAATTAGGACGCTTGATAATAAATGCAATAATTACATCTCATATATCACACATTTATGGCATATTTCTATGGCTTTTTTAAAAATACTTTTTACTTTTTATTTCGATAATTTTTCTATGAATATTTGAAAATGTTGAGGGTTTCGTTATTATCAGAGTTTTTAATATTATGTTATCCTGCTTCAGTCTTTTTCTAGTTACGATTTTTAAATGGATTTATGACCTCTTTAACTTTAACTTTTTACCTTCCATTTTTTTTTAATAATTTTTTATGATTATTTGTAAACATAAATAATTTTCTATGATTATTTGTAAATATTCAGTTTAATTATTATAAGAGTTTTTAAAATATTTCCCTACTTCACTCTTTTTCTGGTTAAGATTTGTATATCATATACGATGCACTTTTTCCTTTAAATTCTAGGTTTTTCAAAATCACAATTATTCTTTATAAGGTTAGAATTTTTTTTTATTTTTTTTTTTTCATAAATGGAGTCACGTTTCATATATCTCCTTTGATTATAAGAAATTATTAAATAAGTCTTTGTATTAACTTATTTTCTGTGATAAAAAAAATACTTTTAGTCTTCATATACTATTTTTTCCAAAATCACAATATCCTTCTTTTTGGGATTAGATTTTTGTTTTAACTATTTTTTTGGCGACAAAAGAGAAATGCCACTTTTTTCAAATATATAATATATATATATATATATATATATATATATATATATATATATATATATATATATAAATATATATATATATATATATATATATATATATATATATATATATATATATATATATATATATATATATATATATATGGTGTGTATATGTTTTTTAAATCGCAATATCCTTGTTTTTGGGTTTAGATGTTTTTATTTATTTATCTATTTATTTATTTTTTTTTTTGGGGGGGGGGGGTAGTTGCATTGAATATATCACCAATTTCTTCATATATATTTCTTTTTTTTTTTTCAAAATCACAATATCCTCTTTTTGAATTTAGATTTTATTTTCTGTTACACTGAATATATCAAATATCTCTAGAGAGAAAAAGCTATCTCCCCCACCCACCCACCCACCGCTGTGAAAGGAATTTCCTTCTTGATGATTAATGACTTATGATGATAAAACCAAAGGGGTCAAGTTTTACCATAAAAAGAATGCGGTTTCGGGACATTGGAAAATTTCATCATCGTGTCTTCAGCAATCAATATCTTATGGGAAAAGAAAGGGAAAAATAAAATGTAAGGAATTCTTGAGAAGTCGGGTTGGTCGCTATAACGTTTTTATTACAGAAATTATAGATTTTAGGTTTAAGTATTATATCCTGATTAAAGCATATTATTATTATTATCATAATCATTATTATTATCATTATTATTACTATCATTATTATTATTATTATTATCATCATCAAAACTTTCGCCAACTTCGTTGCGTCTAAGATTGC
>NC_090735.1:47615145-47630145 GCF_036898095.1 Palaemon carinicauda | reverse complement strand
AAATAACCCCCAATAGGGGGAAAGTGTTTGTCGGTCCTTTTGAATACCAGCGTCAATTCTATTTTAGAGCCTATAAGTGTCCTCATATAATAATAATAATAATAATAATAATAATAATAATAATAATAATAATAATAATAATATTAACAATAATAATAATAATAAAGCCCCCTGTGGCCGCGGGGGCATAAAACAATTAGAATAGCGCCAACGTTATCCCTGAGTGTCGTAAGAGGCGACTAAAAGGGACGGGACGAGGGGGCTGGGAACACCCTCTCCTGTATAAAAAATCCTGTGAGACAGCAACAAAGAGATGGAGCTGGGGGGAGAGTGACTGCTCCCCGCACTCTAGTTTTGGGGTGTTTGAATGTGCGTGGATGTAGTACGATAGAGAGTGAAAGATGTGAGATTGGAAGTATGTTTAGAAGTAGAAGGATGGATGTATTGGCCTTGTGTGAGACAAAGATGAAAGGAAAGGGTGAAGTGATGTTTGGTGAAATGTCTGGTAGAGTGTCTGGGATTGAAAGGGGAAGAGCGAGAGTGGGTGTGGCTTTATTGCCGAGTGAATGGATGACAGGTAAAGTAGTGGAATGGAAGGAGATATCATCTAGGTTAATGTGGGTAAGGGTTAGGTTGGGTAGGGAATGTTGGGCGTTTGTCAGTGCGTATGGGCCAGGTAGTGAGAAAAGTGAAGAAGAGCGGAATGAGTTCTGGAATGAATTAACTAGGTGTGTAGAAGGACTGGGTAGAATGAATTATGTAGTTGTTATGGGTGACTTAAATGCTAGAGTGGGCGCTGGAGAGGTAGAAGGTGTCATTGGGAAGTATGGCGTACCAGGTGAAAATGAGAGTGGTGAGAGACTGGTAGATATGTGTGTTGAACAAGAGATGGTAATAAGTGCTAGCTTTTTTAAAAAGAAAGATAAAAATAAGTATACATGGGTAAGAGTGGCAAATGGAAGAGTAGTGAGAAAGGGCATTAATGGCTTATGTGTTGATAACTAAAAGAATGTTTGGAAGATTGAAAGACGTGCACGTGTTTAGGGGTATGGCTAACGGTATGTCTGATCATTTTTTGGTGGAAGGAAAATTAGTTGTAGCAAAAGAGTGAGGGAATAGAGTAGGTGGATGTAAAAGGGAGCTAGTGAGGGTTGAAGAGCTAATAAAACCGGGGGTAAATATCAGGAAAGCTTGAAAATGGCATATGACGAGGTGAGAGTAAGAGAAACTGGTAATTTAGAGGAGGAGTGGAAGTTAGCAAAAGAAAATTTTGTTGGGATTGCAAGTGATGTATGTGGCAAGAAGGTTGTTGGAGGCAGCATGAGGAAGGGCAGTGAATGGTGGAATGAAGGAGTGAAGGTAAAAGTGGAAGAGAAAAAGAGGGCTTTTGAAGAATGGCTGCAGAGTAATAGTATAGAGAAGTATGAAAAATATAGAGAGCAAAAGGTGGAAGTAAAGCGCAAGGTACGTGAGGCAAAGAGGGCAGCTGACCTGAGGTGGGGTCAGGGACTGGGTCAGTCATATGAAGAGAATAAGAAGTTTTGGAAAGAAGTGAAGAGAGTAAGGAAGGCCGGCGCAAGAATTGAAGAGACAGTGAAAGATGGAAATGGAAGGTTGTTAAAAGGAGAGGAGGCAAGGAAAAGGTGGGCGGAATATTTTGAAAGTTTGCTGAATGTTGAGGATGATAGGGAGGCAGATATAATTGCTGTTCCAGGTGTTGAGGTGCCAGTGATGGGAGATGAGAATGAGAGAGATTACAATAGAGGAAGTGAGGAAAGCACTAGATGAAACGAGAGTAGGAAAAGCATCTGGTATGGATGGTGTGAAAGCTGAGATGTTGAAGGAAGGGGGTGTGACTGTACTTGTATGGTTGGTGAGATTGTTTAATGTGTGTTTTGTGTTGTCAATGGTACCAGTAGATTGGGTCTGTGCATGTATTGTACCACTATATAAGGGTAAGGGAGATGTGCATGAGTGTTGTAATTCAAGAGGTATTAGTTTCTTGAGTGTAGTTGGAAAAGTGTATGGTAGAGTACTGATTAATAGGATTAAGGATAAAACAGAGAATGCAATCTTGGAAGTACAGGGTGGTTTTAGAAGAGGTAGGGGTTGTATGAATCAGATTTTTACAGTAAGGCAGATATGCGAGAAATATTTAGCGTAAGGTAAGGAGGTGTATGTTGCGTTTATGGATCTGGAGAAAGCATATGATAGAGTTGATAGGGAAGCAATGTGGAATGTGATGAGGTTATATGGAGTTGGTGGAAGGTTGTTGCAAGCAGTGAAAAGTTTCTACAAAGGTAGTAAAGCATATGCTAGAATAGGAAATGAAGTGAGCGATTGGTTTCCGGTGAGAGTGGGGCTGAGACAGGGATGTGTGATGTCGCCGTGGTTGTTTAACTTGTATGTTGATGGAGTGGTGAGAGAGGTGAATGCTCGAGTGCTTGGACGAGGATTAAAACTGGTAGGCGAGAATGATCATGAATGGGAGGTAAATCAGTTGTTGTTTGCGGATGATACTGTACTGGTAGCAGACACAGAAGAGAAGCTTGACCGACTAGTGACAGAATTTGGAAGGGTGTGTGAGAGAAGGAAGTTGAGAGTTAATGTGGGTAAGAGTAATGTTATGAGATGTACGAGAAGGGAAGGTGGTGCAAGGTTGAATGTCATGTTGAATGGAGAGTTACTTGAGGAGGTGGATCAGTTTAAGTACTTGGGGTCTGTTGTTGCAGCAAATGGTGGAGTGGAAGCAGATGTACGCCAGAGAGTGAATGAAGGTTGCAAAGTGTTGGGGGCAGTTAAGGGAGTAGTAAAAAATAGAGGGTTGGGCATGAATGTAAAGAGAGTTCTATATGAGAAAGTGATTGTACCAACTGTGATGTATGGATCGGAGTTGTAGGGAATGAAAGTGATGGAGAGACAGAAATTGAATGTGTTTGAGATGAAGTGTCTGAGGAGTATGGCTGGTGTATCTCGAGTAGATAGGGTTAGGAACGAAGTGGTGAGGTTGAGAACGGGTGTAAGAAATGAGTTAGCGGCTAGAGTGGATATGAATGTTTGAGGTGGTTTGGCCATGTTGAGAGAATGGAAAATGGCTGTCTGCTAAAGAAGGTGATGAATGCAAGAGTTGATGGGAGAAGTACAAGAGGAAGGCCAAGGTTTGGGTGGATGGATGGTGTGAAGAAAGCTCTGGGTGATAGGAGGATAGATGGGAGAGAGGCAAGAGAGCGTGCTAGAAATAGGAATGAATGGCGAGCGATTGTGACGCAGTTCCGGTAGGCCCTGCTGCTTCCTCCGGTGCCTTAGATGACCGCGGAGGTAGCAGCAGTAGCAGCAGTAGGGGACTCGGCAGTATGAAGCTTCATCTGTGGTGGAAATGTGGGAGGTTGGGCTGTGGCACCCTAGCAGTACCAGCTGAACTCGGCTGAGTCCCTGGTTAGGCTGGAGGAACGTAGAGAGTAGAGGTCCCCTTTTTTGTTTTATTTCTTGTTGTTGTCGGCTACCCCCCAAAATTGGGGGAAGTGCCTTTGGTATATGTATGTATGTATAATAATAAATATCCCCTAATTAATTATCATAAATGTACAGTATTTTCCGTATCAATATTAGCATGATACAAACACGCGAATTAAGACGATGGATAAATACTTATAATCAAAATACTATATATAACAACATACACTCTGTATTTTCAAGAAAAAATTATTGAAAGGTATTATAATCACTGCAACATTTCACAGATAATTTTGACTTTTACAAAAAAAAAAAAAAACTTAAAAATCATTTGCAAGAAACCTGAAATCTAATCAAGAAAAAAATCTAATATAGAAAAATACTGTAGATCAAATATAATGATTTATCCTCCTTGCTCTGAACATATATTTTTCAAGAGTTCAGGGATAATTTTCTCTAGGAAACGACTTCGACAAAATGAGCTATCGCCTGAAATAAAGTTTCAATCAATCTCAAGAATTAATTGCCTTTCCATTCTCGTGTTCGAAAACGATTAATAAGCTTCATGGTCGATCTCTCACTACATTTGGTGTGGCATATGCATGTCTGTATGTATGTACACTTAAATAATAAAGATAAATATATTAGACTCACATATATATTTATCTGCTATATATATATATATATATATATATATATATATATATATATATATATACACACACACACACTAGTTCGTGTACAAGACAGGAACTCAAAACTTGGAAAAATATAATCCCTCATATATTGTGTATGGGTTTACCTCTGTGGTAAAAGACGATGGAGTTGCGTACCCAAAGTGTGATCTCTATCAAGAGATACTCTCTATTGAAGGGTTGAAACCATCAAAACTATAGAGACATTTACAACAAACACATCCTGCTGAGGCCACAAACCCATTGACTTCTTCAAACGACAAGTCATCAGTAACTAGCAAAGCAAATACATTACAACAGAAGTTCACACTTCCAGACAGAGCACTGAAAGCATCATCCTTAGCTTATTTTCCTATTACCCGTTGAAAAAAAAAAAAAAAACACACACACGATCGGAGAAAATTTCCTATTACCAGCAGTCAGGGTCATTGTTCAAGAATTATTTGGAGAGGATGCTGCCAAGCAGATTGATGTGTTACCCTTGTCAAAAAAAACTGTGAGCAGAAGAATAGATGATATGGCTGAGGACTGTACAACTTTTGGAGCAAGTGACAAACAGTGAGTACAGTACTTTGCACTGCAACTATACGAGAGCACAGATGTCGCTAACAAAGAACAGCTGCTTGTGTATATCAGATTTATCAGTGACGGAATTTTTTGCAGGATATACTGTTTTGCAAAGCCACGAAGGGTAGGACTACTAGGAACGATATATTTCGGATTGTGGATGAAAACGGGGAAAAATTCATGAACTGGTTACACTGTCTGGGTGTGTGCACTGGCGGAGCACCTACTTTAACATGCAAACATTGTGGAGTCATTACTTTCATAAGAGAAAAGGCCACAAATATCGTCAACACACACTGCATACTCCACCGTGAGGCAGTTGTTGCAAAATGTATTGTTGATGAAATGTAGCAGGTTTTGCAGGTTGGGAAAACCATGAATTATGTAAAAGCACATCCTCTGAAAGACAGACTTTTAGAAACTCTTCGTCATGAAATGGGTGCTGATTTTCATGGCTTGCTGATCCACTCTGAAGTGCGATGATTATCGCGTGAAGCAGTTTTGAATCGCGTATTTACACTGAGGCGATACTTACCTGATTTCCTCTAAACACAGAAATCAAATCCTTTTATCTATTTCGATGACGAGTCATGGATACTAAAGCTACTATATCCATCTGATATATTCCAGCATTTATATGTACTAAACAAGGGCATGAAAGGCCTTGGTTTATGCATTTTAAATGTGCAGGACAAAGTATGTGCATTCATGCAAAAAAAAAAAATCCTTGTGGAATAGCATATGGCAGGAAGGAGTCAATGAAAGGTTCCCACTTTATTTCCAAGAATGTATGATATCAAGTGAAGACATCACCCTAACATTGTGTCTCATCTACCTCATCTGCAAGGCTACTTCAGGGAATATTATCCTGAACTGGAAAAGTCTCACCGGAACTGGGTTAGAAACCCTTTCACAGTCTGGGTAGGTGCACATCTTGATATGAAGACACAAGAGGATGATGGGTGTATGAAAATAAAGTTATCTGTCCTTCCATTGTCAGAGTTTTAGATCTACTCAAGAACTGAATATTATGTTCTGATTACGAACATGGTGTGAGAAAGGACTCTCCTCATTTACAATACTTAAAACCAAGCACAGAGCACGCATACAGGTGGACAACGACATGCGTCTGACACTAACTCACATTAAACCCCACATTGTCCAGCTGTGTAAGAGCCATCAACCTCACACCTCCCACTAAACAAGATGTTATGTCTGATACTTTTTGTGTTTTGATTGTACATTAATTTTATGAAGGGTATTTCATTTATTTTGGTTACCGGTTGAGATACTTTCAATATCTATCTATTGTGGCTGTTTTTTTATTTATTATAATTTTCACTTTGTGTAGAATTTAAAACAATAAAACATTCTGGCAATATTTTCCATGTTTACTCATACTTTTCTCGTGCAGGAATATGCAAATAGTAAATTCCCTACCTATTTTGTAATCATGTAAAGGATACCCTGGCCAGTAATGATAACTTCTGATTGGCTGGGGCTCCTCGGCTGGGACTCGCGATGTCTAGGGGATCCTTGTCATGGTAATGTTTGGGAACCATTGCTCTAGGGCATTGTCCGGCTTGCTAAAGCAGTCACTGTCCCTTACCTCTGCTATTCATGAGTGTATTATTATTATTATTATTATTAAATGCTAAGCTACAACCCTAGTTGGAAAAACAGGATGCTATAAGCCCAGGGGCCCCAACAGGGAAAATAGCTCAGTGAGGAAAGGAAACAAGGAAAAATGAAATATTTTAAGAATAGTAACATTAAAATAAATATTTCCTATATAAACTATAAAAACTTCAACAAAACAAGAGAAAGAGAAACTAGATAGAACAGTGTGCCTGAATGTACCCTCAAGCAAGAGAACTCTAACCCAAGACAGTGGAAGGCCATGGTACAGAGGCTATAGCACTACCCAAGACTAGAGAACAATGGTTTGATTTTGGAGTGTCCTTCTCCTAGAAGAGCTGCTTACCATAGCTAAAGAGTCTCTTCTACCCTTACCAAGAGGAAAGTAGCCACTGAACAATTACATTGCCGTAGTTAACCCCTTGGGTGAAGAAGAATTGTTTAGTAATCTCAGTGTTGTCAGGTGTATGAGGACAGGAGAATCTGTAAAGAATAGGCCAGACTATTCGGTGTCTGTGTAGGCAAAGGGAAAGAACCGTAACCAGAGAGAAGGATCCAATATGGTACTGTCTGGCCAGTCAAAGGACCCCCTAACTCAGCTAGTGGTAGTATCTCAGATGCAAAATTGCAAAATTATTTTTAGTTCAAGTTCGCTCTCAGGAAATTACAACTCCATCTCGGTAAAACAAAGATCACTCTTCATCTAGAATCGACATTTCATTTATAACCTTAGGCATTAATTCCTTGAATGTGCAAATTTTATCTTTAGATTACCAAAAATGGACTCTCACATTATGGACATGACTACACACATACATCTATATATATATATATATATATATATATATATATATATATATATATATATATATATATATATATATATATATATATATATATATATATATATACATATATAATATATATATATATATATATAAATATATATATACACATATATATAATATATATATATATATATATATATATATATATATATATATATATATATATATATATATGTGTGTGTGTGTGTGTATATATGTATGTAAGTTTATATATATATATATATATATATATATATATATATATATATATATATATATATATATATATATATATATATATATATATATAGATGTATGTGTGTAGTCATGTCCATAATGTGAGAGTCCATTTTTGGTAATCTAAAGATAAAATTTGCACATTCAAGGAATTAATGCCTAAGGTTATAAATAAAATGTCGATTCTATATGAAGAGTGATCTTTGTGTTACCGAGATGGAGTTGTAATTTCCTGAGAGCGAACTTGAACTAAAAATAATTTTGCAATTTTGTATCTGGTAAATAAAACTTCGGAACACATTGAAGTGGATATTGGGTTGGTATTTTAAATGTTTTGAAGAGGCAATAATTTTTTTTTTTTTTTACAATAAATTGTAGTTAAAAATTTCTTTATATGCGTCAAATTACTTCTGAAGATATTGGCATGTAATTTAAATGTTTAGGAGAAGCATTTTAAATTATATTTTCTTATAATAAATTGTAGTTAAAATTAATGTCTATATGCATCAAAATACCTGGAATTGAAGAAAAGCTTCATGTCTTTCGTAATATCATTCATAAAGTAATAAGAAAAATAAAATACTGGGAAAAACATTTCAATTCAAAATCTTCCAATATCAAAATTTTTCCCAGTTACAAATCCTCTCTTTCTTTCTCCCGTTAAAATTCATCAATGAAATCCTAAATATTCTATTAATTCTTTCTGGACGAAAAGAGATATTTGGTGTGTGTCACCTCGAACTCCAGTGGAGACTTCGCTCGTCTTTGAAATCTGGAACATACGTTAGGTATGAATACTCTTGCGTTACAAAAATTTATTTCCTTTCAGTTATTTGGATAATTTTTGAGAATTGTTTCTAAGGTTTTGAACTTAAAATACAACCTGCAAAAGTTAGCAAAAGATATCTTATCATCAATTACCTTCCATGGTTGTTTAAGAGCGGTTAGTGATATAGAACAGTAAACATTTCAATCTTTAATCGTTTGTATCTACTTGACAAAGGGGACTATATACTTGCGTAAGGTGACTTACAGCATCTGTCCATGTAGATATATCTATCTGGCCAAATAGATAGATCAATAAATAGGCAGATTGAAAGATACATACACACACACACACACACATATATATATATATATATATATATATATATATATATATATATATATATATATATATTATATATATATATTATATATATATATATATATATATATATATATATATATATATATATATATATATATATATATATATATATATATATATATATATATATATATATATATATATATATATACAAAGACAAAGACAACACTAACAATCGAATGATAAAAAAATTGCCTACATCGAAAAGATGATTTGGTCACTAAAAAGAAAATCGGTGCAAAAGCTTAGATCGATAGATAGACAGATTGAAAGATATATCGATACAAAGACAAAACTAACAATCGAACACAAAATATATATGAATCCACTTACAAAAGGCAATTGAAATAGTAAAAGAATACATCAGCACATATAGAGAGATCGATAAATAGACATATAGAAAGACGTATAGATAAAAAGAAAACACTGACAATCAAGTGAAAACAATGAACCCGCTTCGAAAAGATGATTGGGATAAAAAAAAATAAAAAATTATAAGCTAAGCCACACAAAGTCGTTTCAACGGGTTTCTTACAGAATATCATCGAAGTTTATCTGGCAGCCTTCTGCTGCTGCTGACCTTTATCATCCACCAGACAAACACTGAAGTATTTATGCCCAGCCAAGAGACATGACGAGAATTAGATCCAAAATACAGGTCGCCGCTTACGTAAGAGAGTCGGCGTCTGAGTAGTATTCATGTGCAATTTTTTTCCAGGTTATTTGTACGAATAACATGAATAATTGCACGCATGTGGCCATCATAATGGGGAGAAAGTAGAGCTTCATCAAATTACCTTGAAATATTCTCCCAACTTGCATAGGAAATGAAGCTAATCACATTACATTATGTAAATTATGTAGTGGATTATATGACGATGACTGAATAACTAATGTTTTTATTCTACGTAGAGTTGAACACAGGAATTCCTGGCGCACCTCGCTCTGAAACAAATGCAACCTGCCACTCCTTTACTGCGCGACGAGTAACAAAACAGCTGCTTAGAGATATAGCAGAGGTGGTAGTTGGAGCCACAAACAGGAACTAGCCAAGAAGTTAGTATGTGAGAGAGAGAGAGAGAGAGAGAGAGAGAGAGAGAGAGAGAGAGAGAGAGAGAGAGAGAGAGAAGGATTCTTATGCTTCGTAAACTCTTAGAACATTTGATACATACAAAGGTTTTTGATGCATTTTACTGCATCAAAAACCTTTGTATGTATCAAATGTTCTAAGAGTTTACGAAGCATAAGAATCTCTCTCTCTCTCTCTCTCTCTCTCTCTCTCTCTCTCTCTCTCTCTCTCTCTCTCTCTCTCTCTCTCTCTCAATAGATGCAAAAACCCAATTGCAGCCAGGTGGACTGGTGGGCATTAGGAAAGGAACTAACCCCCAACCTATTTGAGGTAGGTGAACGTCGGCCATTTCCCCTCCTCAGAGGTCTTCCTACACAATTATCTTCGAACCAGTTCATTGACGGCTAGAGTTCATCAGGTAAATATTGCGCCAAAGCATCGATGTAAACATCCATGGGAGAAATAAGTACAAAAGATAAAGCAACGATCATTTTGGCTTTTACTGAGAAGTCGGGGTCATTATTATACAAATGTTGGAGCCCAAGTTGTTTCAGGTGCTTATGAATATTATGCGCAAAATTGAAGAAGCAGCCTTTCAACTCCACATATTCTGTCACTGCAGAAAAAGTTGTTTGTTCAGAATCACAATAAATGCCCTTTGGTTGCAACTCTGCAGACATCTCAGTTATCATTCGAAACATTTTCATGTATGTTGCTTGACGCTTATTAGGTGATAGGGCGTATAGTATAGGGAGAACTAAACAAGACTTGATTATCGTAATAACTGATTTAACATTACAATTCTCAAATCAGACGAGCCTTTGGTGTAATGAGGTGATCACTAAACGAGACAAATTTGCGGATGGTCCTTAAGTTTGTTTCTTGGCGCCAAAACAGCTCATCGCCAAAACAATTAGTGCCAAACTGTCTATCGCCAAAATGGCGGCGCCAAATCGTCAGCGCCAAAGAGTCGGCGCCAAAGAGTCCTGTTCCGCATTCAACTACATAGTGATTCAACAAAAGGATTTGCCATATAAAGAACAATTCTTAATATATATATATATATATATATATATATATATATATATATATATATATATATATATATATATATATAGATATATATATATATATATAAATTAGTATTTGTTTAGGAATTTATCTTTGGATGATAGGCCTATTTTATATTTTCATTGAGTTTTCCAACAATCATTATTAATTTTTTTGTTTTTAATAATGTTGTTAGGATGCTAAATTTACATATCTAAAATAATTATCATTATCAAAATGCTTTTATCTCTGTTATCATTTCCATTATCAATATTAGTGTTCATATGGGTTTAGTTGTTGTTATTGATAGTTATGACACATTTTACACAATGTAGAAACATTTATTTCATATTGTTAAAGTCCCTATCATTATATTGTCATGAAATATTCTCATATACCTGAGTGAAGATAATACAGATTGGTATTAACAAGTGAATATTACAAAAAAAGGAAAAATTAATATTCCGTATTTAAAAATTAACAATATTTAGTCCGATCCTACTTTAATATCAAAAGTATGTAGATTAATATTTAACCATTATTATTAAGTAAACAATTATAACTGACTATTAAAATATTTTGCATAATACAGTATTAAAAATATAAACATATATGCAACTGGAATTATGATAAACAAATTTATAAATTGTAAATTATAACCAGTAAACAGTGAATGATGGTTTTAAGCTCAAGTCTTATAAAAAAAAAAAAAAAAATATTCCATTTAGTTTCCCTCTTATTATAGTTTCCCAATCTTTACAACTTCTTACAGACGGTTCTGGCTTACAAAGCATTAAAATATTGAGAAAGTACCTCTCATACTGCTTTATACTCAAAGTTATAATGGAAAAATCTTCTGGTTAATTTATCATTTAGCGGTTACGAGAAGGGCCTACCAACTATTCCTTTCTTCCTAACCTCCTGCAGTTTCCGTTTTAATTAAGAGATGTTGGGTTAACCAAAATTCGTAGGTTTTGAAACAAACGGGTTAGTCAAAGAGAGGAAAAATAGAATGTTTTTTAAAAACTTTTGCTCCTATATAAATTAAAGTTTCAGGTTTCTCTCTGAGCTTCGATATACCTTGAGGCATAAAACTAAAAATCTAAAGCTGTTAAATAGAAGGATCTTAGAAAAGTCTGGTATTGCTCAGGTGTTGTACTGCATTAAACACTTGGATGGAAATGAGTTTCTGGTTCATTTTAATTAAACATTTCCTATAACAATTACGATTAATGTTTGAGGTACTACTGAATGGAATTTATAGTTATAAACAAAGCAAATAATTGTCAAGACCATACACCCAGCTTCATTTGGTTTCTGGCGTTCTTGCAATTAAACATCACATGTTCCTCAGAGATATGTAGGCTATGTATGTATGTATGTATACTTATATATATATATATATATATATATATATATATATATATATATATATATATATATATATATATATATATATATATAATTATATATATATATATATATATATATATATATATACTAATATATATATATATATATATATATATATATATATATATATATATATATATATATATATATATATGTGTGTGTGTGTGTGTGTGTGTGTGTGTGTGTGTGAGGTGTGTATATATACTTGTATTGGGGTGTGAATGTATCTATGTATGTGCATGTACAATACATGTCAAAATACATGTTTATATATACAAATATTCTAGATTATATACAGTACATACATTGAGAGAGAGAGAGAGAGAGAGAGAGAGAGAGAGAGAGAGAGAGAGAGAGAGAGAGAGAGAGAGAGAGAGAGAGAGAGCTCCTGCCCCTATAATAAGAGAGGCGGTTTTAATTTCAAAAAATTCTAAAAATGCTTCTTTTGATGTGCAAAATTCCTCAATTATTAAAATGATAAAAAATATCGTTAAGGAATCAATCCTTTGACTTCCTCCATATTATCGTAAAACATTGTTATAACATGAATTAAGAAGCATCTATGATGTTATAAAAAAAAACAACGTTATTAAATCCACAACTGATATGATGTCCAATTTAGAATTTCACTGAGACGAAGCCACAAATGACCAATTGCAAAATTGGATTTCAGGTGCTGTGTCTGATTACCTGGAATAATCATTTAATGCGATTCGATTATGAAGTCATTTGTGCGGTGAACTTCATCAGATTAAACTTCATCAGAGTTCCTCATCAACTGACCTCATTACTCGAGGATGATGTCAGATGCTGCTTGGATGACTTCACTTGTGACAAGTGTCAATCATGTAGGCATGAGCTGTTTTTTTTGACAAATGAAAATACAATGATATATTTCTATTGTTCTTTTATTGTTTAATTCTTCTGATCTGAAAGACGTCTTCGATATCGAATAAATAATAAACATATAGCTTCATACTAGTTAAAAAAAAATGATACTGAACTTTTAGTAAAGTGCTTTATGTATGATTAACTCCTTAGTATCACAACAGACTTTTGCTGCTCAAGAACTATTGAATAATTTATTAGTGCTATTTTATATTGAATTTAGGAACAGCTCCCGTGACCTCAAACTTGAAATGTTACTGCTTGACATCCTTTCACCAAATATTTTTCCTCACCAAAAAATTTTTAGTTGAATACAGAGTAAAGAGATACACATTTATTCTCTCTCTCTCTCTCTCTCTCTCTCTCTCTCTCTCTCTCTCTCTCTCTCTCTCTCTCTCTCTCTCTCTCTCTCTCTCTCTATTTATATATACATATGTGTGTGTTTATATATATTTATATATATAAATATCTATCTATCTATAAATATATAGTCATATCTATCTATCTATCTATCTATATATATATATATATATATATATATATATATATATATATATATATATATGTATATATGTGTGTGTATACATGTATATATATATGTGTATATACACATAAACAACATAAAAAGTTACCCAGTTAACTCTCTCTCTCTCTCTCTCTCTCTCTCTCTCTCTCTCTCTCTCTCTCTCTCTCTCTCTCTCTCTCTCTCCGTTTGGCTGCAACCTCAATCTCTCATGACGACAGGCAAAATTTATTTGCACTTCTGAGTCGAAAAACATTTTTCACGCTGTTATCGGCCCGTGAAAGAGGGCGACCCCAGACCTCTTTGCGTTCTGTCTTCTCGGCGCAAAAATATTCCCCGACATCATTTCTTTTCCAATTATTTGCTGAGGTTTAGAATGATTTCTCTTCCTTCGTATTGATTAAGTGTGGTCGGCGAGAAGACCTACTGCCAGGAACCTTGGCTTCTTCTCCCCTGAAGAGGAAAAGAGGAGTCTCAGACGCGGTTACATCCTTTGAGAGGAAGAATTGTTACTGGTGGGGATACCGGGAAGAAGAATGATTTTGATTCGTTGAAATGCGCGTTTATATTCTTGCAAGGGGATTTATGCAATGATGCGCGGCTTTAAGTATGCTATATTAGGAGATTAGTGATGATGACACTTGTTAAGGAAGCTAAAGATCTTTTAATGAGACTCACTTTGGCACAGTATTCTATATTGTTTTTTTAACTTTTGATATTTTGTGAAGCTTTTATAGTTTATATATAAAAGATTTATTTTAATGTTATTTTTGTTCTTAAACTCACTGGGCTACTTTCGCTGATGGAGCCCTAGGGCTTAGAGCATCATACTTTTCCAACAAGGGTTGTAACTAAGCAAATAATAATAATAATAATAATAATAATAATAATAATAATAATAATAATAATAATAATAATAATAATAATAATAATAATATATAATAAAGAATGGTGGAAATATCAGTTCACAATATCTAGAGGAAGAAATTGCAAAAGCGATAGGAATATTGGGATGAATTAAGTTTCCACTTGTTCAGTTTTCAAGTATGTTATTATTATTATTATTATTATTATTATTATTATTATTATTATTATTATTATTATTATTATTATTATTATTATCAGCATCATTATTATTATTATTATTATTATTATTATTATTATTATTATTATTATTATTATTATTATTATTATTATTATTATTATTATTATTATATTACATGTAATCATAGTAGAAAATGCAACAGGCTCCAACACCGAGGATTACGTTAGGAAACAAATATTTCGATTCACATAATTTTGATTCATATCAGTTTTTATTATACTGTTCCCCTGTGTCTTTATTTTCATTATACAATTCAAAACATAAATTTCCTCTTACAGAATTTATAATTTAACCGTCCCACATTCTCTCTCTCTCTCTCTCTCTCTGTCTCTCTCTCTCTCTCTCTCTCTCTCTCTCTCTCTCTCTCTCTCTCTCTCTCTCTCTC
>NC_090735.1:47595373-47609645 GCF_036898095.1 Palaemon carinicauda | reverse complement strand
CTATTTAAAATTACACCAAGGTCTTTAATTGCTTCCTTGTTTGTGATTGTCTCATTATTAGGTCCCTTGTATGCATACACCATTCCTTCTCTGTTTCCATAATTTATTGATTCGAATTTATCGGAGTTAAATACCATCCTATTTATCTCCCCCCATTCATATATTTTGTTTAGATCTCTTTGTAGTGAGTTCCTATCTTCATCACAAGTAATTTCTCTACTTATTCTTGTGTCATCGGCGAAACTTCTCACTACGGAGTTTTCAACATCACAGTCTATGTCTGAGATCATAATAACAAATAGAAGTGCTGCTAATACCGTACCTTGGGGCACACCAGATATTACCTGGGCTTCATCTGATTTCTCGTCATTTGCAACCACTATCTGTTTTCTGTTTTGCAGGAATTCTTTTACCCATTTTCCTATCTTTCCCACAATATTATGCTTTCTCATTTTTTTCTCCAATATGTTATGGTCTACCTTGTCAAAGGCTTTTGCAAAATCTAGATAGATCACATCTGTGTCTTTTTCATTTATCATATTATTGTATATGTTTTCATAGTGTGCTATCAGTTGGGTCTGTGTACTTTTTCCAGGTACGAAACCGTGTTGACCCATATTAAACAAATTATTTTTGACCAAATGGTTCATTATTTTCTTTTTTATTACCCTCTCATACACTTTCATAATATGTGATGTTAGACTAACAGGTCTATAATTGCTTGCCTCTAGTCTTGATCCACTTTTGAAGATAGGGGTTATATAAGCTAATTTATGTTTAACATATATCTCGCTCATATCTACACTCTGTCTTAGCAGTATTGCAAGCGGCTTCGCGATAGTGTTTGCAGTTTTTTTTAACAAAATCGCTGGAACTCCATCTGGTCCGGCTGCCGATCCATTTTTAATTTCGTTTATAGCCGTGACAATATCTGCTTCATTAATATCTATATCCGTTAGATATTCAACATTTTCTTCTCTCATTTCTGTTTCATTATTCTCATTCGCAATTCTTGGCGTGAACTCACTCTTATATTTTTCTGCTAATATGTTGCATATTTCCTTTTTTTCATTCGTTAGCCGTCCTTCAATTCTTAGAGGGCCTATTTCTATTTTCCTTTTATTCATCTTTTTTGCATGGGAGTAAAGTACTTTGGGGTTTCTTTTTATATTTTGAAGTGTCCTTTCTTCTAAGTCCCTTTTTTTCATTTTCTTTCGACTGTATAATCTTTTGTTCTGCATTTTCTATCTTATATTTTATTTCCCTCATTTTCCACACATTTTTTTCTTTTGCAAGATTTTTCTTCCACTTTTTAATTTTCTGAAATAAGATCCTTCTGTCTCTTGGTATGCACGTCTTTGTTTATTGTTTTTTTTCGGTACATATTTTTCAACAATTTTCTCCAGTATTTTGTACAGTATATCCGTATTTACCTGTATATTATCACTTATAAATACATTTTTCCATTCTTTATTCAGTTCTTCATTTATTTCTGACCATTTTATATTCTTACTGTAAAAGTTATATTTTCCATATCCTTCCCAAAGTTTTTGTGCTTTTATTAATTCTGTGATCACTTGCTTTGGAATGAACTATCAATTCTATGACATTGTGGTCTGAAATTCCCGTGTTATACACTATTATTTCTTTAACATAATTCACCTCATTCACAAATACTAGATCTAGGACATTTTCCTTTCTTGTTGGAATGTGGTTTATTTGTTGCATATTATGTTCTAATAGCATATCTTGAAGCTTTTCAAATTGCCTCTTATCTTCTGCGCTACTATTACTATCTTTTTTATATGTATACATACAACCACTTTCTTTTATCCGTTCTTTCCAATCCACGAAAGGAAAGTTAAAATCTCCGGATAGGAGTATATTCCAGTCTTTATGGTTTCTACATATATCATCTATTTTTTCTATTATATGTCAAATTCCTTAGTGTTTGGGGGTCTGTAAACTACAATATTCATTAGTTTTTCAAATTCAAATTCTACCGCAATCAATTCACATTCTGTGTTGCTGTATTTTTCACATACTTTTCCTTGATTTATGTCTCTTCCATATATTGCGGTTCCCCCTTGATTCCTATTTTTTCTGTCTGATCTATAAGTTTGGAAACCCTTTATCTGGTCATCACTGCCAGTCTCTTGGAATACCATGTTTCACTTATATTTAATATATCTATTTTTCCCAATTTGGGTTAGTTCTTCTAAGAACTCTATTTTCCTTTTAGAGTTACTCGTGACTAAACCCTGTGCATTCATTACTATTATGGTTTGTGTTTCATCCCCATTATTTAATATTGGTAATAATATGGATTCTCCCATGCTTCCTTCCTGTTCTGATATGATGTTCTTTTCTTCATTTCCCGGAATTCTGCCATTAAAAAATCCAACTTTTCTATTATATTTGCTCTTTCGCCTTCATATTTATTTGTGTGTGTATACCTGCAACTGTCCCCATATCTGCACCAACCCCTGGCATTATAGATGCATTCTTTGTAGTTGGGCTCTAAATGTGCAGGTTTGGGTTGAAAGGCCTCATATCTTGGGGCTCTTGGTTCAAAGCCCGGTATATACACGGCCTGCTTTTTTGTTTCTTTTTTTGTTTCTTTTTTGCTTTAATTTTTCTTTTCAGTTGCTGAGTTTTCTTACTTTCATTTATGGTTGCAGGATGCATATATCGACATTTTTTGTTGTAAATGCATCCTTTTCCTTCTTTTAGGTTTTTGCATATTTTTGGATGGAGATCTCTGCATTCGTCTCCATATCCGTCTAAATACGCACATTTACCATATATTTCATAATTATGGCATATCTTTGGATGCTTGTAATAGCATCTTTCGCCAAATCTGCAATTCCCTCTTTTCAGCATATTGCAGACTATATCCTTCTTTTCTATTTTTTCTTGTTCTTGCTCTTCCCTAAAATTATGTAGGTCCGGGTAGAGTCTCTTGGGTCTATTATTTGTTTCCATCTGGTAATTTATTTCTTCATAAGTATGTTGTTGGATGGCATCATAGGTTATATCAATGATTTCTTCTGCATCCTTACACATATCCTGTTCATTGTTCTCTTCTTCTTCTTTTTCTTCTTCTTCTTCTTCTGTTTCTTCTTCTTCCTCTTCTTTATCTTCAACTATTTGCAGATTTAGTCTCGACTTAATTATATTTTCTATCCAGACTAAGCATGTTGAGCAGAATACCTTTGTGTCTTTATTTTTTATTTTTTGCTGTATTTCAGCACATGTGGGATGTGTTGGGACATGACAGGCATCACATTTTCTAATCAATTGTTGAGGATTATTAATGGAATACCATATCTTACATGTATTACACCATTTTGGCATTCTTTTTCCCATTGCATCAATCAGCATATTCACCATATTGGACTTCTTATTGTTCTTTGATGGGATGTGTTGATTGATGTAGACTTTCTTTATAAGTCTCTTTAACACTTGGATTTTCTTTGGAATTTCTTCTATTATTTTGCTGATGTTTTCCGCAGATTTGCTCCAGTTTATTGGATCATATTGTTTCAATATGTCTGCGAATATTTTTCCGTCACATTGGTTGACGTTACTAGTGACCTCTGTTATCAGACGGTCGAGCTCCTGTTTCGCCAACTCATGGAATTTATTTTTTGCTGAGTCCAGCGATGTCTCTCCAAGCCTTCCCCGTGTTGTACATAGCCATCTTGATTAGATTTTTAGTAATTCACAAGATAACTATTCTATGCCGACGTTTTATCCCACTTCTCCGACCTCAAACTAATCACTGACTATTCACGAAAACTTGTAGCTATATTGCACTCGATAGCCTTTTGTTATCCGCGTTAAATCATGATATTTATAGGGTCACAAAAGTGTAATCACTCACCGGCACACAGTGAGAGAGAGAGAGAGAGAGAGAGAGAGAGAGAGAGAGAGAGAGGAGAGAGGAGAGAGAGAGAGAGAGAGAGAGAGAGAGAGAGAATGTGTTTGTTATATATAAAAAATCAAAGTATGTTCCAGAAGAGAGAGAGAGGAGAGAGAGGAGAGAGAGAGAGAGGAGAGAGAGAGAGAGAGAGAGAGAGAGAGAGAGAGAGAGAGAGAGGGAGTTTGTTATATAGAAACTCAAAGTATTCTCCACAAGAGAGAGAGAGAGAGAGGAGAGAGGAGAGAGAGAGAGTTTGTTATATATACAAAAATCAAAGAAGCATGTTCTAGAAGAGAGAGAGAGAGAGAGAGAGAGAGAGAGAGAGAGAGAGAGAGAGAGAGAGAGAGATGAGAGAGGAGAGAGAGAGAGAAGAGAGAGAGAGAGAGAGAGAGAGAGAGTGTGTGTTTGTCATATATGCAAAAAATCAAAGTATATTCTAGAGGAGACTCTCTCTCTCTCCTCTCTCTCTCTCTCTCTCTCTCTCTCTCTCTCTCTCTCTCTCTCTCTCTCTCTCTCTCTCTCTCTGTGGAGAGTACATCGAAAGGATCAGAAAATACAGATTCAAAGCACCTCTTTATTTACAAAAGCTGAGACGAAAATGATATTCCCTCAGATCTGGTTGCCATTGTTAACAGGAGGGGAACCTGATGAGGTGAATCCTCCTTTAAATAGTCTGATGATATATTTGATTGCAGATCCAATCGCTGATTACGAAAAGGGACAGAGAGAGTTTTTATTTTGAGTTTAGAGGACCAAGTGTTTGCTGCAGTTGGCGAAGCGCGAATGAGGCCAAAAGGAAATTCCTTTACAGATCAGAAGTAAAGAAGAATTATCAATTGGTTGTGTATTGGGTGGATGTACAGTTTCTAACATTATTCACATTAGAAATAAAATAAGGTAGAAACAATCAACAGAGGTTGTGGCTCCAATAAGAACTACATCTGTTCTGAGGTAAAACTACCCAAAAATAACTGATTACCTAAATTGAACAGATGAGTGACCTGTCTGCATATTGATTGTACCTTACATCACTAATAAATATTGTAATCAGGTTTGTAAAGTAAAAAGGAACATATTAAATGGTTATCAATGAATGTTCAATGTACTGATTTACTAAGTGACTTTTCCAACAACAAAAAATATAAAATGCATGTTTCGAAACCAATTCTGAAGATATTATTTCATGTCATAGAATCAGATGTTAATTAGTTATCCTCCTTGGATTTCTTGTAATTTTATGCCTCTTTCAATACATGAAAATGATAGGGGTAATTGGATCTGTTACTAATTCATTAGAATTATAAGACTACACACAACACTAATACATGGTACTCAAATCTTAAAAGTTTATACTTGTACTTACTACGCATAGCTAACACATCAGAATGAGCTGTATTATTATTATTATTATTATTATTATTATTATTACTATCCAAGCTACAACCCTAGTTGGAAAAGCAAGATGCTATAAGCCCATGGGCTCCAACAGGGAAAAATAGCCCAGTAAGGAAAGGAAACAAGGAAATAAATAAATGAAGAGAACAAATTAACAATAAATCATTCTAAAATAAGTAACAACGTCAAAACAGACATGTCATATATAAACTATTAACAAAATCAAAAAAAATATATTTCATAAATAAACTATAAAAGACTCATGTCCGCCTGGTCAACAAAAAAAGCATTTGCTCTAACTTTGAACTTTTGAAGTTCTACTGATTCAACCACCCGATTAGGAAGATCATTCCACAACTTGGTAACAGCTGGAATAAAACTTCTAGAGTACTGCGTAGTATTGAGCCTAGTGATGGAAAAGGAATGGCTATTAGAATGAATTACGAACAGGATAGAATTGTCCAGGGAGATCTGAATGTAAAGGATGGTCAGAGTTATGAAAAATCTTACGCAACATGTATAATGAACTAATTGAACGACGGTGCCAGAGATTGATATCTAGATCAGGAATAAGAAATTTAATAGACCGTAAGATTCTGTCCAACAAATTCAGATGAGAATCAGCAGCTGAACACCAGACAGGAGAACAATACTCAAAGCAAGGTAGAATGAAAGAATTAAAACACTTCTTCAGAATAGATTGATCACCAAAAATCTTGAAAGACTTTCTCAATAAGCCTATTTTTTGTGCAATTGAAGAAGACACAGACCTTACATGTTTCTCAAAAGTAAATTTACTGTCGAGAATCACACCTAAATTTTTTAAAGAGTCATACATATTTAAAGAAACATTATCAATACTGAGATCCGGATGTTGAGGAGCCACCGTCCTTGACCTACTTACAATCATACTTTGAGTTTTGTTAGGATTCAACTTCATACCCCATAATTTGCACCATGCACTAAATCTAGCTAAATCTCTATTAAGGGATCCACCAACCCTAGATCTACATTCAGGGGATGGAATTGATGCAAAGAGAGTAGCATGATCTGCATATGCAACAGGCTTGTTTTCTAGGCCAAACCACATGTCATGTGTATATAGTATGAAAAGTAATAGGCCAAGAACATACCCTGTGGAACACCGGATATCACATTCCTATAATCACTATGGTGCCCATTAACAACAACTCTTTGAGATCTATTATTTAAAAAATCAATAATAATGCTAAGAAACGACCCACCCACTCCCAACTGTTTCAGTTTGAAAACAAGGGCCTCATGATTAACACGGTCAAAGGCAGCACTAAAATCAAGGCCAATCATACGAACTTCCCGACCACAATCAAGGGATTTCTGTACAGCATTGGAGATTGTAAGAAGGGCATCACTACACACACTCACACACACACGCATATATATATATATATATATATATATATATATATATATATATATATATATATATATAATATATATAAATATGTATATTATACATATATATATATATATATATATATATATATATATATATATATATATGTGTGTGTGTGTGTGTGTGTGCGTGTGTATATATATGTATATATAAACATACATATATATATTACATATATATAATATATATATGTATATATATATATATATATATATATATATATATATATATATATATATATATATATATATATATATTCCCTATTTTACTAGCTTTTTCTTTTTCCCATATTTTTTTTTCTCTTAGATCTTACTAGAAGTTTGTGGTCTTCCTTAATAATAATAATAATAATAATAATAATAATACCAACAACAACAATAAAAAAAATAATAATAATAATTACAAAATTAATAATAATAATGAAAGATATATATGAAGATAATTTAGCGATAAACTTCCAGGCCAATACTATGATAAGCTAAATTCTATTAGGAATTAACCAACTTTTTTGGAAGAAAGTAACATGATCATAAAATCGCAATGACCAAGAACAAAAACCGCAAGTAATTACCCTTTTTTCCATGAATAAATTGTGATTATAAAAAAGCGGTAGAGAATCGCGTTAAGAACTAATGATGTAAGATAAGAAACGTCAGCGTGAAAAATGACTGCGAGTTTGATCATTCCTATCAGATTAATGAGGCAGCCGTAATATATCTTGCTTAAAGTGGCACTCGGTGCCACATCTCGATGGTGGTAAATCATAATGCCTTCGAGTTTTACTGTGAGATTATTTATACTTTAATGAGGAAGAACTGGATATCTAATTTGAGTAATGATGTCAATATATGTTGAACTATTTACTTTAGTTGTTTTTAGAGTTCTTGTCTAGGATATTTCATCTGAAAATTCCAATATGTTTCAGATTCATAGGTAAAAATTGCAAATAATTACATCATTCTAAGAATCTAAAACAAGCCATTCTAAGGGTCTTATTTATACTCACCCCGCAATTTTAATTTCAATCTCTAACACTCATTTTAATTGTCGTATTATCATAACAACATTAAATGCAGCCATTTCATGTCCACCTCAGGACAAAGTCCTCAGGAATGCCTTAATTATCTCTGAGGTTTGGCCATTTTCATCACCACGCTGGCCACTACGGATTAGTGATGGTGGGAGACTTTAGTCTGGTTGCTCACAGCAAACCAACCTCGTATGGGTTGCCCTGACTAGTACAGCCCTTTCACCACGTTGAAGTATCCCCTTTCAGAAAGATTAAACCTTAATAACAATGTAAATTACAATAAATTATAGATTTAAAATCTACGAAGCAAACTGTGGTTTCCACCAGCAGTTTTTATAAATGATCAGCTATACAAATGTCAATTCAATTCCTAACATTCACCAGAATATGATGCTATTGACGCAACATTCCTTAGAAGGATTCCTTACATCTTTTACAACTGGCTAGTACAGTAGTAACGTATTATCCTAGCATTCGCATGGCAGCAGATTGATCCCCGCCAAGGGTCGTGAGTTTAAGCTGTTTACTGGGGGAGGCCACTGTTGTGGTGGGCTTGACCGGCTGACGTTCTGATGACTATCTTTTCTGGTGAAACTAGAACTGAAATTAAACACCTTTACCTTGACCTTCACCATGTTGTGGAATGATATTGTCTAATTAGTTGCATTGATCTAACTATAAAGTCTAGAATGGCTTACAGTGTGTGTGTATGTATATGTATATATATACATATATACTATATATATATATATATATACATTATATATACAGTATATATATATATATATATATATATATATATATATATATATATATATATATATATATATATATATATATATATATAATATATATATATAGTTTTAATAGCCATAGAATTAGCGGAAATACTTGTTCATGACTGATTTAGCATTCTTGTTTTGCAAATATTTTGAAATGTTAATTCCTCGGCATTAACCATTGATTTGTTACCGTAAATACCATTACGAAAGCTTTCCGAAAGACAAAACTTTAATATTTAACCAATAACGAAAAATCTTGATACTCGGTGGAGAGGAGAATTATTACTTCTATTGTTATACTGATAAGTTTGAATATAATGTTGAAAGCAAAATAAGAAAAAAAAGAAAAAAAAATGTTTTCTTGGTACATCATGATATGAATCTTAAAACAAATAATGCAACGCGAAATGTTAGATGAGTATTTTAAAATGCTCCGTTATGCTGAAAATGTAAAATGTAAATTAAAAAAAAAACGAAATACAAAAGGGTAAAATACAAATATCGTAAATACAAAACAATTCATTACGAGGCTCAAAAGCAGAATAAACAGTTTTGAATAAGTATAAACAAAAAAGTATAAATAATTTACTCTTTGATTTACAAATGTAGGATATATTTATAGCAATATCAAAAAAAAAAAAAAAAAAATAAAAAGTAAAGAAAGATCATTAAACCATTTGAGCGATACGGAAAAGTCGACCTTTCGGGACTATTACTAAAAGGGAGGAAATCTTAATTAAACGGTTTTTTAAAACTAATTATACAAATTTTAACAATTTACATTTAGGAATAACAAATAATTCAATGTTCAGTAATATAATGTAATATAAATAATTTAGAAATGACCTCAAAATGATAAAAGAAAATTGTAGCCAGCCATTCTGAAGGAGATGAAGGTAAAGAAAGTTTCAGTCTTGAATAGAGGTGGAGTTTTCCTTTCCCCGTATTTTTTGGCACATTAAAAAAAATGGGGGCCAAAAAGGGGGAAGGAAAACTATTTTACAATAGTAGTTCGAGGCCAACTTTAGCAGTTTGCTCATAATAACGTTCTACCTCCGCCTATTCCTTAAGCTCTTTGCCAGCAAAGTTCATAAACGAAAAAATAGGGGATGAAAAATTGGAGACGGGGAGGCTAGAAAAATGGGGGGAAGGGCGTTTTAAAATAGGGAACGCAAACATAAAAATGGGGGACGGGGGTTGAAATGGGGGACGCGGGAATCAAAATGAGGCACAGGGGTTGAAAATGCGGGACGCGGGGCATAAAAATGGGGAACGGGGGTTGAAAATGAGGGATACGGAGCATACAAATGGGGACGGGGCCTGAAATATGGAGAGGGGGATGATAAAATGGGGGAGGGGGGATCATAAAATGGGGGAAGGGGGCTGGAATAAATGGGGGAAGGGGGATGGAATAAATGGGGGAAGGGGATGGAATAAATGGGTGACGGGGGCTGGAATGAATTGGGGGACGGCGGCTGAAAATGAGGGACGGGAGCTAAAAATGCGGGACATGGAGCATACAAATGGGGGGAAAGAGGCCTGAAAAGTTGGGGGACGGGGGGGGGGTGGAAAAATGGGGGAAGGGGGTTGAAAATGGGGGACAGGAGCTGAAAAGATGAGAGACAAGGGGTGGAAATAATTGGGGGACGGGGCTGAAAAAATGGGGGACAAGGGGCTGAAAAAATGGGGGGACTGGGGGTGAAAAAATGGGGAGACGGGGTGGAAAAAATGGGGGGACGGGGTGAAAAAAAATGGGGGACGGGGCTGAAAAATTGGGGGGACGGGGCTGAAAAAATGGGGGGGACGGGGCTGAAAAACATGAGGGAACGGGGGTTAAAAGATGAGGGGCAAGGGTTGGAAAAAAAAGGGGGGACGGGGCTGAAAAATGGGGGAAAAGGGGTTGGAAATGGGGGGATGGGAGCTGAAAAAATGAAGGCAAGTGGTGGTAAAATGGGGGACGGGGGTTGTAAAAATGGGGGAGAGGGCTGAAAAAATGGGGGGACAGGGCTAAAAAAATGGGGGGACAGGGCTCAAAAATGGGGGACGGGAGGTGAAAAGATGAGGGACAAGGGTTAGAAAAAAGGGGGGATGGGGCTGAAAAATGGAGGAAAGGGGGTTGGAAATGGGTGGAGGGGAGCTAAAAAAATGAGGGCAAGGGGTGGTAAAATGGGGGGACGGAGGTGGAAAAAGGGGGGAACGGGGAGGAAAGAATGGGGGGACGAAGTGAAAAAGTGTAAAGAAAGGGGCTGGAAACAATGGAGGATGAGGGCTGGAAAAATGGGGGGACGGGGCTGAAAAAAAATGGGTGACGGGGCTGAAAAAAAATGGGTGACAGGGCTGAAAAAAAATGGGTGACGGAGGCTGAAAAAACGGGGGACAGGGATTGAAAAAATGTGGGACAGGAGGTTAATAAAATGGGGGGGATGGGGGCTGGAAAAAATATTGGGAAGGGGGCTGAAGAAATGGGGGGTCAGGGACTGAAAAATGGGGCACGGTGGCTGAAAAAGTGGGGAGAGGGGGCTGAAAAAAAAGGGGGGGGGGGGCGGACAGGAAAAAAATGGGGACGGAAGGCTAAAAAATGAGGGGATGGTGGCTGGAAAAAAATGAGGAAAAGGGAGGCTAAAAAATGGGGAGATGGGTGATGTAAAATAGAGGGTGGAGGCTGAATAAAACCTAGGACGGACTGGAAAAGTGAGGTAACGGGGCGGGGAAAAGGGGATGGGGCGGAAAAAAGGGGGTTTGAGTAGCTGAAAAATTTGGTGAGGGGAACTGGGAAATGTTTTCGGTACAACAGCCTCTATTTTGATCCTTATTTGAAAAAAAAAAAAAATCTTTTTCTAAAACACGAGTCATATTCTTTGTATATTTACTTACTGTTAATTAATCGTTAGTTTATGTCATGAAAGTTAAAAAGAAGTATTTATGCTAAATATTTCTTCATTTTATTCCATTGATCAATCTTCTCTGCAGATGTATCAGGATTTTCCTTTAAAACTAAAATAAGCCAATTTAAATTGAAAACGATTTTATTAAGATCTATTCACAATGAGTAATATCATATAACTCCACGATGAGATTACAACCATTATTCAATCACAAAACTGACTGTAACAATCTCTCCGAATTCCCCTTTTGAATAAATTTTCTTTATAAGATAGAAGCTCAGAATACATGTAAAATATTGGTTGCAAAATAAATCCTTATTCCATTGAAATCATGATCTCTGCTTCTAAATTTAGAATTTTTTCCCATCAAAGGAAACCAATAGTCTATTGGAAAGCTGAGATGATAGGAAACATTCATGTCCCGTTTATTCTTTTCTCTATTACGTCATTTGCTTAAAGCGTTGGGAACAAAGACGATATACCTTTTGTGCGGTTTCGAGTGCATTTGCAAGAAAATCCACGGATCAATGCGCCACCTTTCAACGCCCTTTGTTGGCGAGACAGTTCCGAAGATAACTTATTCCTTCGTGGAAAAAGAAACGAAAATCGGAGTGAACATTGAGATAAGCTAAGCTTGTCATCAGTTTTATTTCGCGACTGGGTTTCAACCAAAGATATCAGGGAAAGTGGATTAAACTTTATTGGAAATGGAATGCAATCAGCGGCGGAAACACTGGGTTAAATGACATTGGAAAAATCTTCTCTATAAAGGTTGTAAGTGACACATCACCTTTAGTAGATAATGCAAGAAGCTTTTAAAAAATTTCCATTCGAAAGAAATTTGTGTTTCGAGCTGTCATACTTATGTATTTGCAATTGTTATGGTATTATTATTACTACTAAGCTACAACCCTAGTTGGAAAAGTAGGTTGTTGTTAGCCCATGGGCTCCAACAAGGAAGAATAGCCCAGTGAGGGAGAGGAAACAAGGAAATAAATAAAACACAAGAGAAGTAATGGCAAATAAAATTAAATATTTTAAAAACAGTAACATTAAAATAGATATAATATATACAAACTAAAAACAATAAAAAAAGGAAGAGAAATAAGATAGAATCGTGTGCCCGAGTGTACCCTCAAGCAAGAGAATTCTACCCCAAGACAGTGGGAGACCATGGTACAGAGCCTATGGCACAACCCAAGAAAAGACAACAATTATGAATCGTTTGATTCCGGAGTGTCTTTTTCCTGGGAGGGCTCCTTACCATAGATAAAGGGTCTCGCTGCCTTTACCAAGAGGAGAGTAGCCAATGAACCATTACAATGCAGTAATTAACCCTTGATAAAAAAATAATTGTTTGGTAATCTAAGTGTTGTTAAGTGTATGAGGACAGAGGAGAATGTGGAAAGAATGGGTCAGGCTATTCGGTGTATGTGTCAACAAAGGAAAAATGAGCCATAACAAGATAGGGATCTAATGCAGTACTATCTGGCCAGTCAAAGGACCCAATAACTCTCTCTCTCAATAGTCTCAACAGGTGTTTGGTGTCCTGGTAAACCGACTTCTACGATTATGTGAAAGCTTCTCCTCTCTCTCTCCTCTCTCTCTCTCTCTCTCTCTCTCTCTCTCTCTCTCTCTCTCTCTCTCTCTCTAGGGGCTGAATAAAAAAAAAAAAACAACGATCAATGCATCAGGTGAAACAGCTTAGGACCTAAGACTTATCAACATCATGTTGAAATCAAATACATCATCTTACATTTCCTGGATATTGAGACCTTCAACCCCACCAGCCCTCTATCTATTATCGATCTACTATCTATTTAGAAATTATATTTGTGTTCACTAACAAACCACCTTTCACGTTATCATAGCTTAAAACATTCTGATTCATCTTATCACATTTTATAGCTTCTTATCATATATTCATAATTACACTCTTCACATATCAATCAATACTCACACAATACTTTAATAAAAGAGTTAAATAATTAGTATAGACACTCCTGTTTCCAAGGATTCGCAGATATTCGGCTATCGTAATTTCCCCATATTTTGCGTCATTCACCTTCTTCCTTATCTCAATCCCATTCATCATATGTTTTTTTTTCTTTTTCTTTTTTTTTTATCAAGGAGTTTTCCAACCGATAAAAATCAATGTCATTTTACTTTTTCCTTCTATTTTTTTCTTTTTAACTTCCAGCTGTGATACTATTTTACAACTGATTACAGAGCTACAATTTATTTGATGAAAGTTCCTCACTAAGATTGACTGCGTAAAATAAAAATAAGCTGTTCTGTATAACTAAGGCGTTGTTCATTTGAACTAATGTGGTCAATGAACAACTTATGGGTCCATCACCAAAAATTCATATATTCTTGCCATGCTTCATTTCTTCACATCTGACTGACTCCTGGATATTTAGATAAAAGTAAAGGTTGTTTTCTAGACGGCTAAAAGTCCAGAATTTAACAATAACAGTATCAACTACAGTAAACCATTAAATCCATAAGAAATGTAAAATATCTTAATAGCTTAATTGTTCATTCTTGGAATAACTTAAAATTATGGTTCAAGGCTTGGCGGTGGGTGACACATACACTTATCTAACCATGGCAATTGAACACACAAATAAAGAGATCTATAAAGTAATGGGTCATCAAATCCGGATAACTTAAGAGACAAGAAAAACTATGAAGGAAACGTCATGCAAAAAAAGAAAAAACGTAATATATACAATATACATACATATATATATATATATATATATATATATATATATATATATATATATATATATATATATATATATATCTGTATGT
>NC_090735.1:47582873-47590373 GCF_036898095.1 Palaemon carinicauda | reverse complement strand
ACGTGGACTGAAAGGAAGTGTTTCCTCACAAATTGGATTGAGAGAGAGAGAGAGAGAGAGAGAGAGAGAGAGAGAGAGAGAGAGAGAGAGAGAGAGAGAGAGAGAGAGAGAGAGAGAGAGTTTCTAACCTTTTCAACGAATCTTTTTAAAAACTATAGATTTTACTTTATATATAATTAAAATCTGGAGCTGTCCTCATCTTGAAATGATTTTGTCATCTTTATCTGTAGCATTTCACTGCTCTTTTGCAATATTATAGAAAACTAAATATGCTATACAATTTTCCATAAAATTTGAATTGATATTAAATATTTACCTCATCTAATAGAGTAAAAAAAGAAAAATTGTTCATCCCTACATGTCATTTTGAAAAGAAGTATTTATATTATGCAAATCTAGAGATCACACATTTTATCTAAAATACATCATAATCAAGTTACTATCAATTAAATTTAAGTTGGAAAACTTAATAACTATCATTTCAAATTAAGCAAGTCTCCAAACGTATCACAAACAAGTTAGAAAACTTAACTATCAATTCAACTTAAGTAAGTCTCCAAACGTATCATAAATAAGATAGAAAACTTAATAACTATCAATTCTCTAGCTTAAGTAAGCCTCCGAATGTATCACAAACAAGTTAGAAAACTGAATAACTATTAATTCTTCAACTTGAGTAAGTCTCCGTCAAACAAGTTCCCACAGTACACGAATGTTTACCATGAACCTCTCCGGCGCAGAATGAGAAATTCTATTGGACCCAGGTCGCAGCGGAGATGAATTCGTATTGCACACTTTCGTCGTATGGGGCCAAAGCGCCTCCTTCTAAAGACGTAATAAATAAACATTTATTTAGGGGAACGAGCCTGACGTTCTCCTCTTGCTGGCATAACAACACGGAGTCCTAAGTAAACTTATGAATTTCGTAAATATGCTAATAGCGAACGCCTCTGCTCTATCTCGGACTCCACAAATTGAAAAGTGAATCATTGATGTAGGTCTCATATTCCATAATTGCAAAATAACCCCCAATAGGGGAAAGTGTCGGTCCTTTTGAATACCAGCGTCAAATTTATTTTAGAGCCTGTAAGTCTGCTCATATATTTGGCTACACATACCTACATACAAACACATATATACATACACATGTGTACACACACATATACATATACATACATATATATATATATATATATATATATATATATATATATATATATATATATATATATATAGTATATATATGATATTTTAATATTATTCCATTTATACTAACAGAAGACGGGTTAAGAGAAGAATGCAGGAATTGAAACAACTAAAGATATCACATTTCTAAACAACACCTCTTACGTTTCCATCAGCTAATTGTAATATGAAGGATATCAAAAGTAACGTCTCGTCATATACTTCTCAGCATCATTGGCACTTCAAGTTTGTAACTAAGTTTTTCAGAAGGTCATGTCTTGCATTTCACTGTGGTAATCGCTATGAAAATATGGAAAACGAAAACGAAATTTGCTAAAACATAGCCGTTCTCAGGTTGAAGTTTTTAATCGTTTAACAGCCCTGGAATTCAATGACGAAAAATTTAAGACAAGAAATGTGATATAATAACTGAGAGAACAATAATAATAATAATAATAATAATAATAATAATAATAATAATAATAATAATAATAATAATAATAATAATAATTATAATAATAATAATAACAATAATAATAACAATAAATATCCTATACTTAATTATCATAAATGTACAGTATTTTCAGCATCAATATTAGCATGATACAAACACGCGAATTAAGACGATGGATAAATACTTATAATTAAATTACTATATATAACATCATATACTCTGTATTTTCAAGAAAAAATTATTGAAAGGTATTATAATCACTGCAATATTTCACAGATAATTTTGACTTTAAAAAAAAAATCATTTGCAAGAAACCTGAAATCTAATCAAAAAAAGAAAAATCTAATATAGAAAAATACTGTATATCAAATATAGTGATTTATCCTCCTTGCTCTGAACATATATTTTTCAAGAGTTCAGGGATAATTTTCTCGAGGAAACGACTTCGACAAAAGGAGCTATCGCCTGAAATAAAGTTTCAATCAATCTCAAGAATTAATTGCCTTTCCATTCTCGTGTTCAAAAACGATTAATAAGCTTCATGGTCGATCTCTCATTCCATTTGTTGGGGCATATGCATGTCTGTATGTATGTACACTTATATAATAAAAAATATATTAGGCACACATATATACATATATAGCCCCTTTCATTAGAAGGGGCTAGCGTTTGATCCCAAGTATGAGGTAGAAATTTATTTCTATTTAAACACGATGTTGTGTTGATATTTATCCATATTGACTCATTAGGGGTAATTTGAATGAATTACTACCAATTGTGTCACGTGGTGGGCCGGGGAAATCGGGTAAAACTCGCTGGTAAGAGACTGATGTCTCGAAAGGTAAATCCTCGGACAGCTAGTTAGTGTCAGGTTCTGATTTCCTTTTATGGCCTCTCGTGGCATGGTTGGTTTCGACCTGGCCTTTCATTAGAAGGGGCTAGCGTTCGATCCTAAGTATGAGGTAGAAATTTATTTCTATTTGAACACGATGTTGTGTTGATATTTATCCATATTGACTCATTAGGGGTAATTTGAATGAATTACTACCAATTGTGTCACGTGGTGGGCCGGGGAAATCGGGTAAAACTCGCTGGTAAGAGACTGATGTCTCGCCAGGTAAATCCTCGGACAGCTAGTTAGCATCAGGTTCTGATTTCCTTTTATGGCCTCTCGTGGCATGGTTGGTTTCGACCTGGCCTTTCATTAGAAGGGGCTAGCGTTCGATCCCAAGTATGAGGTAGAAATTTATTTCTATTTGAACACGATGTTGTGTTGATATTTATCCATATTGACTCATTAGGGGTAATTTGAATGAATTACTACCAATTGTGTCACGTGGTGGGCCGGGGAAATCGGGTAAAACTCGCTGGTAAGAGACTGATGTCTCGCCAGGTAAATCTTCGGACAGCTAGTTAGCGTCAGGTTCTGATTTCCTTTTATGGCCTCTCGTGGCATGGTTGGTTTCGACCTGGCCTTTCATTAGAAGGGGCTAGCGTTCGATCCCAAGTATGAGGTAGAAATTTATTTCTATTTGAACACGATGTTGTGTTGATATTTATCCATATATATATATATATATATATATATATATATATATATATATATATATTTATATATATATATATATATATATATATATATATATATATATATATATATATATATATATATATATATATATATATATATATAGGTTGTGTACAAAAGACAGAAAGTCAAAACTCGGAGAGTATAATCCCTCATATATTGCATATATGGGTTTACCTCTGTGGTAAAAAACGATGGAGTTGCGTACCCCAAGTGTGTTCTTTGTCAAGAGATACTCTCCATTGAAGGGTTGAAACCATCAAAACTACAAAGACATTTACAACAAAAACATCTCGTTCAGGTCATAAAATCCATTGTCTTTTTCAAACGACAAGTCATCAGTAACTAGCCTATAAAATACATTACAATAGAAGTTCACACTTCCAGACAGAGCACCGAAAGCATCATCCTTAGCTTCTTTTCATATTACCCATTGTAAAAAATTTCCAGTTACCAGAAGTCAGGGTCATTGTTCAAGAATTATTTGGAGAAGATGCTGTAAAGCAGGTTGATGTATTATACTTGTCAAATAATACTGTGAGCAGAAGAATAGATGATACGGCCGAGGACATCACTGTACAACTTTTGGAGCAAGTGAAAAACACCAAGTACTTTGTACTGCATCTATACGAGAGCACAGATGTCGCTAACAAAGAACAGCTGCATGTGTATATCAGATTTATCAGTGGCGGAATTTTTTTAGGCGATACAGTTTTGCAAAGCCATGAAGGGTAGGACTACTAAGAACGATATATTTCGGAATGTAGATGAAAACATGGAAAAACAATCCATTGTCTGGTTTCCAAGGTCTATATATGCTGGTTACACTGTTTGGGTGTTTACACTGACAAAGCAGCTGCTATGATATGTAAACATTGTGGAGTCATTGCTTTCATAAAAGAAAAGGCCTTAAATGTCGTCATCACACTGCATGCTCCACCGTGTGGCAGTTGTTGCGAAATGTATTATTGATGAAATGTAGCAGGTTTTGCAGGTTGTTGTGAAAACATTGAATTATGTAAAAGCGTATCCTCTGAAAGACAGACTTTTAGAAACTCTTTGTCATGAAATGGGTGCTGATTTTCATGGCTTGCTGCTTCACTCTGAAGTGCGATGGTTTTAGCGCGGAGCAGTTTTGAATCGTGCATTTATACTGAAGAGATATTTAGCTGATTTCTTCTCAACACAGAAATCAGATCCTTGTATCTATTTCGATGATGAGTCATTCGTCATGGATACTAAAGCTACCATATCTATCTGATATATTACAACATTTATATGTACTAAACAAGGGCATGAAAGGCCTTCGTGTATGCATTTTAAATGTGCAAGACAAAGTATGTGCATTTATGAAAAAAAAAAAAAAAAAAAAAATTCCCTTGTGGAAAAGCATATGCCACGAAGGAGTCACTGAAATGTTCCCACTTTATTTCGAAGAATGTATGACATCAAGTGAAGACATCACCCCAAGATTGTGTCTCGTCTATCTCATTTGCAAGGCTACTTCAGGGAATATTACCCTGAACTGGAAAACTCTCTCCGGAACTGGATTAGAAACCCATTCGCAGTCGGGGTAGGTGCACATCTTGATATGAAGTCACACGAGGAACTCATTGAAATGTCAAATGATGGGACTATGAAAATAAAGTTATCTGTCCTTCCATCGTCAGAGTTTTGGATCTACTCAAGAACTGATTATTATGTTCTGGATAGGAACATGCTGTAAGAAAGGATTCCCACATTGACAATACTTAAATCCAAGCACAGAGAACGCCTACATGTGGACAACGACATGCATCAGGCACTAACATTGAGCCCCGCATTGACCAGCTGTGCAGGAGCCATCAATCTTACCCATCCCACTAAACAAGATGTTATGTCTGATACTTTTTGTTTTGATTCTACATTACTTTTATGAAGGTTATTTCATTTATTTTGGTTACCGGTGGGGACCTTACATACGTTCAATATCTATCGATTGCGGCTGTTTTTTATTTATTTCAATTTTAACTCGGTATTGAATTTAAAACAATAAAACTTACTTAAAATATTTTCCATGTTTATTCATACTTTTCTCGTGCAGGAATATGCAAACAGTAAATTCCCTACCTATGTTGTAATCATGTAAAGGGTACCCTGGCCAGTAATGATAACTTTTGATTGGCTGGGGGTCCTCGGTTGGGACTCGTGATGTCTAGGGGCTCCTTGGCATGGTAAAGTTTGGGAACCATTGCTCTAGGGCATTGTCCTGCTTGCTAAAGCAAAGTCAGTGTCCCTTCCCTCTGCTATTCATGAGTGACCTTTAAACATCAACACATGCATCCATAAGTGTGTATGTATGTGCATATATATATATATATATATATATATATATATATATATATATATATATATATATATATATATATATATATATAATGTGTGTGTAGTCATTTCCATAATATGAGAGTCCATTTTCGGTAACCTGAAGATGAAATTTGCATATTCAAGGAATTAACACCTAAGATTAAAAATGAAATGTCGATTCTAGATGAAGAGTGATCTTTGTTTTACCGAGATGGAGTTGTGATTTCCTGAGAGCGAACTCCAACTAAAAATAATTTTGCAATTTAGAATCTGGTATATTATTAAAATAAAATTTCTGAACACATTGAAGTTGATAATGGGTTGGTATTGTAAATGTTTTGAGGCAATAAAATCCTTGTTATATGATAAATTGTAGTTAAACACGTCTTTATTTGCATCAAATTACACCTGAAGATATTGGGCTCGTAATTCAAATGTTAAGCAGAATCATTCTAAATCACATTTTCTTATAATAAATTGTAATTAAAAATTAATGTCTTTATATGCATCTAAATGCCTGGAATTGAAGAAAAGCTTCATGTCTTTCGTAATATCATTCATAAAGTAATAAAAAAACTGGGGAAAAAAATTAAATTCAAAATCTTCCAATATCAAAATTTTTCCCAGTTACAAATCGTCTCTTTCTTTCTCCCGTTAAAAATACATCAATGAAAACCTAAATATTCTATTAATTCTTTCTGGACGAAAAGAGAAATTTGGTGCGTATCGCCTCGAACTCCAATGGAGACTTCGCTGGTCTTTGAAATTTGGAACATGCATTTGGTATTAATACTCTTGCGTTACAAAAATTTATTTCCTTTCAGTGAATTTATTTAGGGAATTGTTTCTAAAGTTTTGAATTGCAAGTACAACCTGCAAAAATTATTAAAAGATATTTTATTATTATCAATTAGCTTCTAAGGCTGTTTGAGAGCGGTTGTTGATATAGAAAGGTAAACATTTCAATCTTTAATTGTTTGTTTCTACTTGACAAAGGGGACTATATACTTGCGTAAGGTGTCCTACAGCATCTGTCTGTGTGGATATATCTATCTGACCAAAGAGATAGAGCAATAAATAGGCAGATTGAAAGATATAGAGATACAAAGACAACAATAACAATCAAATGATAAAAGATGCACCTACTTCGAAAAGAAGATTTGGTAAAAAAAAAAAATCAGTACAAAAGCTTAGATCGCTAGATAGACCGATTGAAAGATATATAGATACAAAGACAAATATAACAATCGAAAAAATATAATATATATATATGAATCCACTTCCACAAAGTGATTGGAATAGTGTAAGAATACATCAGTACAGATAGAGAGATTGATAAATAGACATAGAAAGACGTATGGATAAAAAGAAAACACTGACAATCAAATGAAAACAATGAACCCGCTTCGTAAAGATGATTGGGATGAAAAAAATAAAATCTGATAAGCTAAGACACACAAAGTCGTTTCAACGCGTTTCTTACAGAATATCATCGAAGTTTATCTCGCAGCCTTCTGCTGCTGCTGACCTTTATCATCCACCAGACTAACACTGAAGTATTTATGCCCAGCCAAGAGACATGACGAGAATTAGATCCAAAATACAGGTCGCCCCTTACGGAAGAGAGTCGGCGTCTGAGTAATATTCATGTACAAGTTTTTTCCAGGTTATTTGTACGAATAACATGAATAATTGCACGAATGTGGCTATTATAATGCGGAGAAAGTAGGGCTTCATCAAATTACCTTGAAATGTTCTCCCAACTTGCATAGGAAATGAAGCTAATCACATTACATTATGTAAATTATGTAGTGGATTATATGATGATGACTAAATAACTAATGTTTTAATTCTACGTAAAGTTGAACACAGGAATTCCTGGCACACCTCGCTCTGAAAAAAATGCACCCTGTCACTCCTTACTGAG
>NC_090735.1:47552873-47580373 GCF_036898095.1 Palaemon carinicauda | reverse complement strand
GATGTCCAATTTAGAATTTCACAAAGACGAAGCCACGAATGACCAATTGCAAAATTGGATTTCAGGTGCTATGTCTGATTACCTGGAATAATCATTTAATGAGATTCGAATATGAAGTCATTCGTGCGGTGAACTTCATCAGATTAAACTTCATCAGAGTTCCTCATCAACTAATCTCATTACTCGAGGATGATGTCAGATGCTGCTTGGATGACTTCACTTGTGACAAGTGTCAATCATGTAGGCATGAGCTTTTTTTTTTTTTTCTTTTTTTTGACAAATGAAAATACAATTATATATTTTTATTACTCTTTTACTGTTTAATTCTTTTGATGTGAAAGACGTTTTCGATATCGAATAAATAATAAACATATAGCTTCATACTAATTATAAAAAAATATCGTTGAACTTTTATTAAAGTGCTTTATATATGATTAACTCCTTAGTATCACAACAGACATTTGCTGCTCAAGAACTATTGAATAATTTATTAGTGCTATTTTATATTGAATTTAGGAACAGCTCCCGTGACCTCAAACTTGAAATGTTACTGCTTGACATCCTTTCGCCAAATATTTTTCCTCCCAAAAACATTTTAAGATGAATACAGAGTAAAGAGATACACATTTATTCTCTCTCTCTCTCTCTCTCTCTCTCTCTCTCTCTCTCTCTCTCTCTCTCTCTCTCTCTCTCTCTCTCTCTCTCTCTCTCTTTTATTTATATAGATATGTGTGTTTATAATATATATTTATTTATATAAATATCTATATATCTATAAATATATATAGACTCATATATATGTGTCTATACATCTATCTATCTATCTATCTATCTATATATGTATGTATGTATGTATATATATATATATATATATATATATATATATATATATATATATATATATATATATATATATATATATATATATATATATATATATATATATACATATATATATATATATATATATATATATATACATATATATATATATATATATATATATATATATATATATATATATATATATATATATACATACATATATATATATATATATATATATATATATATATATATATATATATATATATATATGTGTGTGTGTGTGTGTGTGTGTGTATATACATGTATATATATGGTTATATACACATAAACATAAAAAGTTACCAATTTAGCCTCTCTCTCTCTCTCTCTCTCTCTCTCTCTCTCTCTCTCTCTCTCTCTCTCTCTCTCTCTCTCTCTCTCTTTCTTTCAGCGTGGCTGCAACCTCAATCTCTCATGACGACAGGCAAAATTTATTTGCACTTCTGGGTCGAAAAACATTTTTCTCGCTGTTATCGGCCCGTGAAAGAGGGCGACCCCAGACCTCTTTGTGTTCTGTCTTCTCGGCGCAAAAATATTCCCCGACATCATTTCTTTTCCAATTATTTGCTGAGGTTTAGAATGATTTCTCTTCCTTCGTATTGATTAAGTGTGGTCGGCGAGAAGACCTACTGCCAGGAACCTTGGCTTCTTCTCCCCTGGAGAGGAAAAGAGGAGTCTCAGACGCGGTTACATCCCCTGAGAGGAAGAATTGTAACTGGTGGGATAACGGGAAGAAGAATGATTTGAATTCGTTGAAATGCGCGTTTATATTCTTGCAATGGGATTTATGCAATGATGCACGGCTGTAAGTATGCTATATTAGGATATTAGCGATGATGACACTTGTTAGGAAGCTACAGATCTTTTAATGAGACTCACTTTGGCAAAGTATTCTATCTTGTTCCTTGCCTTTTGTTATTTATAGTTTATATATAAAAGATTTATTTTAATGTTATTATTGTTCTTAAACTTCTCTTTTATTTCTTATCTATTTCCTTTCCTCACTGGGCTACTTTCGCTGCTGGAGCCCTTGGGCTTAGAGCATCATACTTTTCCAACAAGGGTTGTAATTCAGCAAATAATAATAATAATAATAATAATAATAATAATAATAATAATAATAATAATAATAATAATAATAATAATAAAGAAAGGTGGAGATATCAGTTCACGATATCTAGAGGAAGAAATTGCAAAAGCGATAGGAATATTGGGATGAATTAGGTTTCCACTTGTTCAGTTTTCAAGTATATTATTATTATTATTATTATTATTATTATTATTATTATTATTATTATTATTATGATCATCATTATTATTATTATTATTATTATTATTATTATTATTATTATTATTATTATTATTATTATTATATTACATGTAATCATAGTAGAAAATGCAGCAGGCTCCAACACCGAGGATTACGTTAGGAAACAAATATTTCGATTCACATAATTTTGATTCATATCAGTTTTTATTATACTGTTCCCCTATGTCTTTATTTTCATTATACAATTCAATACATAAATTTCCTCTTACAGAATTTATAATGTAACCGTCCCACATCTCTCTCTCTCTCTCTCTCTCTCTCTCTCTCTCTCTCTCTCTCTCTCTCTCTCTCTCTCTCTCTCTCTCAACTCCTTTAACGATTTATAATTTGCTTTTTTACTGATTTTGACGATGACACCAAGTCACTTCTAGACACATAAGAACGCGCTTCCACAATCACAAAAACATGCACACCGCGTTTATATCATCATCATCATCATCATCATCATCATTATTATTATTATAATTTTTACAAGCTAAAATATATCGAAAACTGGATAAACAAGATGCTATAAGACCAAGGGCTACAACAGTCCAATGAGGAAAGGAAGCTCGAAAATAAACAAACTAAGGGAGAAGTAATGAACAATCAAAATAGAATAATTTTCAAAACAGAATCAATATTAAATTAAATGTTTAATATATAAACTATTAAATGTTAAAAAATCAGGAGGAAGAGAAATAAGATAAAAGAGCGTTTCCAAGTGTATCCTCAAGCAAGATAATTCTAATCCTAGACAGTGGTAGGCAATAGTACAGAGGCTATGAAACTACCCAAGACTAGAGAACAATGGTTTCATTTTGGAATGTCTTCCTCCTAGAAGAGCTGCTTACCATAGCTAAATAGAATCTTGTACCCTTAACTACAAGAAATTAGCCACTGAACAATTACATTACAGTAGCTAACCCCTTGAGCAAAGACACACATACACATATATACGTAAGCATATATATACATACATGCATACTTACATAAACATATATATATATATATATATATATATATATATATATATATATATATATATATATATATATATATATATATATATATATATATATATATATAATATAAATACTTACTTGTATACATAAGGATATAATTACATTATATGCAGTATACGTATATATCTCTGTATGTATATATATATATATATATATATATATATATATATATATATATATATATATATATATATATATATATATATAATATATATATATACACACACACACACACACACACTTGTGGGGAGAGGTACTGTCCAAGTCACTGCACGTTTCCTACCGTCCCTTTCTGATTAAATAATAATTTTATGTTTCATCTCCATTTAATAAAACACGTAATGTCATCGACTATTTGAATATCCCAATCTAACTTTTCCCATTACAAAACACGGAACACATCGCTCTCTCTCTCTCTCTCTCTCTCTCTCTCTCTCTCTCTCTCTCTCTCTCTCTCTCTCTCTCTCTCTCTCTCTCTCGACTGCAAGAATTAAATGCATCCGCAAATATATCTTGAAAGGAGAAAGGCAGTCCTCCAAGTCTGCGTTGCCGTCCATTGGTCAAAAGAAGCTGGATATATTTGCAGATGTAATGAAGAACATTGAACCAGGTTTGAACTCTGGGAGGTGCTACAACTTGTCATATGTATCTGATAGTTGCAATAAAGTGGTACAGAGTGGTGATCAAGATGTCACTGCCTTCAGAAACAGGGATGTGAAACTGTATTTGCTAAATATGTGTGGTAATGATGTGTCATTCTTCACCCCTCAAAGTGCAAAGGCCCCTACAATCTTCTTCAAGAATAGTGCTGTAGATAGTATGCCACAACACTCTGATAGGGAAATGACTTCAAATATACTAAAACAGTGTGGTTTATTGTTAAGGAATTGTTTCTTGAAAGAGGACTTTGAGCTCAATGACAAATTTTGTGACGCCAATGAACTTGAGAAACCGTACAGAGACATAGCAATTCCAGATGAAGTTGCTGAAGTTTCTCAACACTGTTTGACTTTGATGTGAAGTGCAATTACAATGACCCTGACAACTCACAGCATAAAAACCTGGATGACTGTGACATTTCTGATGGAAAAATGAGAAATATACTCTATGTTTATCAGGTCATGTTTTACATAGTGAACAATGGTAGAAAGCGCACTCCTCTGCACATGCTGAACTCAGAAGCAATATACAATGCTTGCAGGTCAAAAACTCTCCTCTCAAGTTTCAATCGGTTTGGACTTGCAACCAGTTATGATGAGGTTCTTCGCTATCATTGTGATATGGCTTCATATATCACTGAATCAAATCGGGGTCAGGTCCCTCTTCCCAGTCAGTTTGATCGAAGTAAATTTACTATTGGCGCATTTGACAACTTTGATCATGAGGAAAACACTTTGTCTGGAATTGGTGGAAGTCATGACACTGTGTCTATCCTAATGCAGGACAAACCAGCTGGTACATTAGGGAATAGTAAACCAAATATGTCCCAAACTCAGGTAACACACAGAGAAAGACAATTCAAACAGGAACTAAGTTGTCAGGTTTTGAGAAACTACATAAAACCTGCCAAGAAACCCAGTCTTCCAACTGTGTATGAGGTTCCAGAAGATCTGTATGAAGCAGATGAATGCCGAAGAAATGTTACAATGATGAAGGATGCTGCATGGATACTAGGCAGAATGAACTTGTCAGATATGAAGGAAGGCATCAGAGAAACAAGCCAAGAACAGCAGATGCCCTCATGGAGTGCCTTTAATTCCCTTGTTACTCATGAAAATGTTCCTCAAAAGATAATAGGCTTTCTTCTTGTTCTTCCATATCCTGTCACAGAGTACGCTACTGTGTACACTGCCCTCAAGAACTTTCAAGATATCCTCAGTCAGTTAGATCAGCCTCATTTGCCCATAACTTGTGATGATGGGGTATACCACATTGCCAGAGATCATCATGCACAACCCAGATGAATTCAGCAACTTGGTTCTTTGTTTGGGATCGTTCCACCTAATCAAGGTTGTCATGGTTAGTGAAACCAAACCATGCAGAGGTGTTTTTAATGATATCAGCATCCAACTGCCTGAACTAAATCACAGAATTGAACAGGCCGACGTGAGAATGATCCCACATGCCCTGCATGCTGTCAAGGGTGGAGCTTCAAGAATCATCTTATTGTCAAATGACACAGATGTCCTGGTACTTGAACTTCATTACTGGAATCTTTTGAGAGGTTATGGCCTCAAGGAACTGTGGATAAGAGCAGGTGTGGGAAATGCAACAAGACACATACCACTGCATACCTTGGCAGAGAAGATGTACCCTGAGATCCGCAAAGTCATACTACCACTCCATCACCTTACTGGTTGTGATTCATCAAGGTTTGACAATTAATACTAAGGTGAACAATTTTGAACTAGCACAGAAATAACTTAAGATGTTATTAATTTCTGGACAAATTTAAGAAATGGAAAATAAAAGGAGAACATTAATCAAAACATTTCTTTGTAATAGTCCCTGATTACAATTGTAATTTCTGTGGCATTCAAAAGATCAGAGCGAGAGAATGTCTCGAGGCAGGTCATGTAATTTTACATCAGAATTCGGGACAGTTTTCATCTTTGTTGTGAACTTAGTAGTCCTGGAGCCAAGGGGTGTTTGCATCCATTTTATGTCCACAAAATTACCCACCTGATTTTGATAGTGGACCACCTTGGACACATTTCTAGCGAGGGTGTTTGTTCTGAAACCCGGCAGTAATGGAGATATTCACTAGTTTGTTAGAAATGCTCTGATGCTAAATCATTCCAAAAGTTAGGGGTACAGGAAATTAAAATTAACACAACATTGCACACAATTAACCTATGGTTTTGTGCTGGTGCTTAAATTTAAGTTAGTTTAGTTATCTATAACATGAAAACAAGTTCAAGGTCATCAGATGAAAGTCAAGGTCACCAGAGGTCAAAGTGTGACGTAATTTTACTTATGCTTGAAATTAAGACTTTCTTTCATTTGAAGGCCAACAAAAAAACTCATGATGATATAACTGTTTATTTGAATGCACATCTGAATACCATACAATATTAGGTAATTTTAGAAAAAGAATTGAAGTCTCTAACACAAATAGTAGTCCTCTGAGGTTCAGTTGAAAATAGCGAAAAGTGGCAAAATTTCTCAATTGCATCCCTTACCCACCTGGTTTTGATAGTGGACCTCATTGGACACAATTTTAGTTGGGGTGTTTGTTCTGAAACCCCGTCGTAATGGAGATATTTACTAGTTTGTTAGAATTTGATTACTTTAATTTTGTAACAATTTGTAATTTTAATATTTAATTTATCAAAAAAGCATTTTTAGCAAAAATATCTTAGCTAGTATCGTTGAATTATAATACCAAGGCAAAGAAGTAAACCATACACTTTTCCTATATGTGACCGATTAAGGGTTAATGCTCTTTTTTTTCTTTTCAGGACTGACGAGTACATAGGGACATCATCAAGTATGGCGGATATCCCAAGAAAACGGAGACAGACAGCTTCACCGATACCTAGCCAATCCACTGATCCTTAGAGGTGCATCATATGCCAAAGAGATGAACCCAACCTTAATACATCAGGGACAGAGAATGGCAGATTAGCAGTAATCCAAGCTGCTGGCATTAGAGGGGACTGTGTGTTAGAGAGACTGAATCATGTTGATCAGGCGAAGTTTGTCTACCATGTTAATAATGATTGCTACAAACGGTACACACACAAAAGGAATCTTGAGAGATTGCAGCTAGCAGCAACATCTGACGCAGGTGCACAGCAGAGTACCTCATCTGGTGGTCAGATGAGGAGACGTTCCTCAACAGCAGCACGGGATCCAGCATCACGTGCAGAAAATGTAGACATCTTCTCCAAGCCGTGCTTCATATGTGACCATGTAAAACACAACAATGTATACAAGAAGTGGCGAATCTCGGAGGAAGGCCGTGCAAAGTCCTTCCTGAGAGCTGCACTGTCTCTTCAGGATGAAGTATACACGCGAACCAGTGACTTGCAAGATGCAGATGCTGTGTTTGGGTCAGATTTGTACCGTCACAATGACCGCATCCGCAAATATATCTTGAAAGGAGAAAGGCAGTCCTCCAAGTCTGCGTTGCCGTCCATTGGTCAAAAGAAGCTGGATATATTTGCAGATGTAATGAAGAACATTGAACCAGGTTTGAACTCTGGGAGGTGCTACAACTTGTCATATGTATCTGATAGTTGCAATAAAGTGGTACAGAGTGGTGATCAAGATGTCACTGCCTTCAGAAACAGGGATGTGAAACTGTATTTGCTAAATATGTGTGGTAATGATGTGTCATTCTTCACCCCTCAAAGTGCAAAGGCCCTTACAATCTTCTTCAAGAATAGTGCTGTAGATAGTATGCCACAACACTCTGATAGGGAAATGACTTCAGATATACTAAAACAGTGTGGTTTATTATTAAGGAATTGTTTCTTGAAAGAGGACTTTGAGCTCAATGACAAATTTTGTGACGCCAATTAACTTGAGAAACCGTGCAGAGACATAGCAATTCCAGATGAAGTTGCTGAAGTGTTCTCAACACTGTTTGACTTTGATGTGAAGTGCAATTACAATGACCCTGACAACTCACAGCATAAAAACCTGGATAACTGTGACATTTCTGATGGAAAAATGAGAAAAATACTCTATGTTTATCAGGTCATGTTTTACATAGTGAACAATGGTAGAAAGCGCACTCCTCTGCACATGCTGAACTCAGAAGCAATATACAATGCTTGCAGGTCAAAAACTCTCATCTCAAGTGTCAATCGGTTTGGACTTGCAACCAGTTATGATGAGGTTCTTCGCTATCATTGTGATATGGCTTCATATATCACTGAATCAAATCGGGGTCAGGTCCCTCTTCCCAGTCAGTTTGATCGAAGTAGATTTACTATTGGCGCATTTGACAACTTTGATCATGAGGAAAACACTTTGTCTGGAATTGGTGGAAGTCATGACACTGTGTCTATCCTAATGCAGGACAAACCAGCTGGTACATTAGGGAATAGTAAACCAAATATGTCCCAAACTCAGGTAACACACAGAGAAAGACAATTCAAACAGGAACTAAGTTATCAGGTTTTGAGAAACTACATAAAACCTGCCAAGAAACCGAGTCTTCCAACTGTGTATGAGGTTCCAGAAGATCTGTATGAAGCAGATGAATGCCGAAAAAATGTTACAATGATGAAGGATGCTGCATGGATACTAGGCAGAATGAACTTGTCAGATATGAAGGAAGGCATCAGAGAAACAAGCCAAGAACAGCAGATGCCCTCATGGAGTGCCTTTAATTCCCTTGTTACTCATGAAAATGTTCCTCAAAAGATAATAGGCTTTCTTCTTGTTCTTCCATATCCTGTCACAGAGTACGCTACTGTGTACACTGCCCTCAAGAACTTTCAAGATATCCTCAGTCATTTAGATCAGCCTTATTTGCCCATAACTTGTGATGATGGGGTATACCACATTGCCAGAGATCATCATGCACAACCCAGATGAATTCAGCAACTTGGTTCTTTGTTTGGGATCGTTCCACCTAATCAAGGTTGTCATGGTTAGTGAAACCAAACCATGCAGAGGTGTCTTTAATGATATCAGCATCCAACTGCCTGAACTAAATCACAGAATTGAACAGGCCGACGTGAGAATGATCCCACATGCCCTGCATGCTGTCAAGGGTGGAGCTTCAAGAATCATCTTATTGTCAAATGACACAGATGTCCTGGTACTTGAACTTCATTACTGGAATCTTTTGAGAGGTTATGGCCTCAAGGAACTGTGGATAAGAGCAGGTGTGGGAAATGCAACAAGACACATACCACTGCATACCTTGGCAGAGAAGATGTACCCTGAGATCCGCAAAGTCATACTACCACTCCATCACCTTACTGGTTGTGATTCATCAAGGTTTGACAATTAATACTAAGGTGAACAATTTTGAACTAGCACAGAAATTACTTAAGATGTTATTAATTTCTGGACAAATTTAAGAAATGGAAAATAAAAGGAGAACATTAATCAAAACATTTCTTTGTAATAGTCCCTGATTACAATTGTAATTTCTGTGGCATTCAAAAGATCAGAGCGAGAGAATGTCTCGAGGCAGGTCATGTAATTTTACATCAGAATTCGGGACAGTTTTCATCTTTGTTGTGAACTTAGTAGTCCTGGAGCCAAGGGGTGTTTGCATCCATTTTATGTCCACAAAATTACCCACCTGATTTTGATAATGGACCACCTTGGACACATTTTTAGCGAGGGTGTTTGTTCTGAAACCCGGCAGTAATGGAGATATTCACTAGTTTGTTAGAAATGCTCTGATGCTAAATCTTTCCAAAAGTTAGGGGTACAGGAAATTAAAATTAACACAACATTGCACACAATTAACCTATGGTTTTGTGCTGGTGCTTAAATTTAAGTTAGTTTAGTTATCTATAACATGAAAACAAGTTCAAGGTCATCAGATGAAAGTCAAGGTCACCAGAGGTCAAAGTGTGACGTAATTTTACTTATGCTTGAAATTAAGACTTTCTTTCATTTGAAGGCCAACAAAAACACTCATGATGATATAACTGTTTATTTGAATGCACATCTGAATACCATACAATATTAGGTAATTTTAGAAAAAGAATTGAAGTCTCTAACACAAATAGTAGTCCTTTGAGGTTCAGTTGAAAATAGCGAAAAGTGGCAAAATTTCTCAATTGCATCCCTTACCCACCTGGTTTTGCTAGTGGACCTCATTGGACACAATTTTAGTTGGGGTGTTTGTTCTGAAACCCCGTCGTAATGGAGATATTTACTAGTTTGTTAGAATTTGATTACTTTAATTTTGTAACAATTTGTAATTTTAATATTTAATTTATCAAAAAAGCATTTTTAGCAAAAATATCTTAGCTAGTATCGTTGAATTATAATACCAAGACAAAGAAGTAAACCATACACTTTTCCTATATGTGACCGATTAAGGGTTAATGCTCTTTTTTTTCTTTTCAGGACTGACGAGTACATAGGGACATCATCAAGTATGGCGGATATCCCAAGAAAACGGAGACGGACAGCTTCACCGATACCTAGCCAATGCACTGATCCTTAGAGGTGCATCATATGCCAAAGAGATGAACCTAACCTTAATACATCAGAGACAGAGAATGGCAGATTAGCAGTAATCCAAGCTGCTGGCATTAGAGGGGACTGTGTGTTAGAGAGACTGAATCATGTTGATCAGGCGAAGTTTGTCTACCATGTTAATAATGATTGCTACAAAAGGTACACACACAAAAGGAATCTTGAGAGATTGCAGCTAGCAGCAACATCTGACGCAGGTGCACAGCAGAGTACCTCATCTGGTGGTCAGATGAGGAGACGTTCCTCAACAGCAGCACGGGATCCAGCATCACGTGCAGAAAATGTAGACATCTTCTCCAAGCCATGCTTCATATGTGACCATGTAAAACACAACAATGTATACAAGAAGTGGCGAATCTCGGAGGAAGGCCGTGCAAAGTCCTTCCTGAGAGCTGCACTGTCTCTTCAGGATGAAGTATGCACGCGAACCAGTGACTTGCAAGATGCAGATGCTGTGTTTGGGTCAGATTTGTACCGTCACAATGACTGCATCCGCAAATATATCTTGAAAGGAGAAAGGCAGTCCTCCAAGTCTGCGTTGCCGTCCATTGGTCAAAAGAAGCTGGATATATTTGCAGATGTAATGAAGAACATTGAACCAGGTTTGAACTCTGGGAGGTGCTACAACTTGTCATATGTATCTGATAGTTGCAATCAAGTGGTACAGAGTGGTGATCAAGATGTCACTGCCTTCAGAAACAGGGATGTGAAACTGTATTTGCTAAATATGTGTGGTAATGATGTGTCATTCTTCACCCCTCAAAGTGCAAAGGCCCCTACAATCTTCTTCAAGAATAGTGCTGTAGATAGTATGCCACAACACTCTGATAGGGAAATGACTTCAGATATACTAAAACAGTGTGGTTTATTATTAAGGAATTGTTTCTTGAAAGAGGACTTTGAGCTCAATGACAAATTTTGTGACGCCAATGAACTTGAGAAACCGTACAGAGACATAGCAATTCCAGATGAAGTTGCTGAAGTGTTCTCAACACTGTTTGACTTTGATGTGAAGTGCAATTACAATGACCCTGACAACTCACAGCATAAAAACCTGGATGACTGTGACATTTCTGATGGAAACATGAGAAAAATACTCTATGTTTATCAGGTCATGTTTTACATAGTGAACAATGGTAGAAAGCGCACTCCTCTGCACATGCTGAACTCAGAAGCAATATACAATGCTTGCAGGTCAAAAAAACTCTCATCTCAAGTTTCAATTGGTTTGGACTTGCAACCAGTTATGATGAGGTTCTTCGCTATCATTGTGATATGGCTTCATATATCACTGAATCAAATCGGGGTCAGGTCCCTCTTCCCAGTCAGTTTGATCGAAGTAGATTTACTATTGGCGCATTTGACAACTTTGATCATGAGGAAAACACTTTGTCTGGAATTGGTGGAAGTCATGACACTGTGTCTATCCTAATGCAGGACAAACCAGCTGGTACATTAGGGAATAGTAAACCAAATATGTCCCAAACTCAGGTAACACACAGAGAAAGACAATTCAAACAGGAACTAAGTTGTCAGGTTTTGAGAAACTACATAAAACCTGCCAAGAAACCCAGTCTTCCAACTGTGTATGAGGTTCCAGAAGATCTGTATGAAGCAGATGAATGCCGAAAAAATGTTACAATGATGAAGGATGCTGCATGGATACTAGGCAGAATGAACTTGTCAGATATGAAGGAAGGCATCAGAGAAACAAGCCAAGAACAGCAGATGCCCTCATGGAGTGCCTTTAATTCCCTTGTTACTCATGAAAATGTTCCTCAAAAGATAATAGGCTTTCTTCTTGTTCTTCCATATCCTGTCACAGAGTACGCTACTGTGTACACTGCCCTCAAGAACTTTCAAGATATCCTCAGTCAGTTAGATCAGCCTCATTTGCCCATAACTTGTGATGATGGGGTATACCACATTGCCAGAGATCATCATGCACAACCCAGATGAATTCAGCAACTTGGTTCTTTGTTTGGGATCGTTCCACCTAATCAAGGTTGTCATGGTTAGTGAAACCAAACCATGCAGAGGTGTTTTTAATGATATCAGCATCCAACTGCCTGAACTAAATCACAGAATTGAACAGGCCGACGTGAGAATGATCCCACATGCCCTGCATGCTGTCAAGGGTGGAGCTTCAAGAATCATCTTATTGTCAAATGACACAGATGTCCTGGTACTTGAACTTCATTACTGGAATCTTTTGAGAGGTTATGGCCTCAAGGAACTGTGGATAAGAGCAGGTGTGGGAAATGCAACAAGACACATACCACTGCATACCTTGGCAGACAAGATGGACCCTGAGATCCGCAAAGTCATACTACCACTCCATCACCTTACTGGTTGTGATACATCAAGCAAATTTGGAACTAAATCTTCTGGTTTGAAAGCAAAGCCTGCTCAATATCTCTGTGGATTTGGGAAGGATCCAACCAATATTGACTTTGCGGCAGTTGAAGAGTATCTTGTGAACGTCTTCAAATCTGGAACACCATGTAAATCAATGGACCAGCTGAGGCATCATCTCTACCATCACAGCAAGAAGACCATATTAGACCTTCCTCCAACTAGTCGCTCAGTTAAAAGACACATACTTCGAGCATTCTATGGGACATACTTGCAGTTACACTGCCTTGACAATGCGAGTTTGGCTTCTATCAGGATTAATGTGCTCTGGTGCCCGAGAGAATGCAGTTATTGCTTCCAAATGATTTTCCACTCTCATGCAAATGTTCTGCCTGTGCTACCCAGCGCTGTCCTTGCAGACAAAATCAAATTACATGTTGCCCCTACTGCAGCTGCCAGTCAAACAACACAGGCTGTAGAAATTCGGTATCATAGAATCGTTTCACTAGTAAATAGGTTTCATGCATGCAACTGATATTCTTCAAAAATGTTGGTGTAAAGGTGGATGGAAAATGATTTTTGTACCCTTCTTATTATATATGTTAAGTTAAATGATGTTCCTGTGTATTGCCGTATGTCTGTCTTTTGCATGCATGTAATTGGATAAAGTTGCCGATTTTCGCTATTTTCAACTCAACCTCAAAGGACTACTATTTGTGTTAGAGACTTCAATTCTTTTTCTAAAATTACCTAATATTGTATGGTATTCAGATGTGCATTCAAATAAATAGTTATATCATCATGAGTGTTTTTGTTGGCCTTCAAATGAAAGAAAGTCTTAATTTCAAGCATAAGTAAAATTACGTCACACTTTGACCTCTGGTGACCTTGACTTTTATCTGATGACCTTGAACTTGTTTTCATGTTGTAGATAACTAAACTAACTTAAATTTAAGCACCAACACAAAACCATAGGTTAATTGTGTGCAATGTTGTGTTAATTTTAATTTCCCGTACCCCTAACTTTTGGAGCGATTTTGCATCGGAGCATTTCTAACAAACTAGTGAATATCTCCATTACTGCCGGGTTTCAGAACAAACACCCTCGCTAGAAATGTGTCCAAGGTGGTCCACTATCAAAATCAGGTGGGTAATTTTGTGGACATAAAATGGATGCAAACACCCCTTGGCTCCAGGACTACTAAGTTCACAACAAAGATGAAAACTGTCCCGAATTCTGATGTAAAATTACATGACCTGCCTCGAGACATTCTCTCGCTCTGATCTTTTGAATGCCACAGAAATTACAATTGTAATCAAGGGCTATTACAAAGACATGTTTTGATTAATGTTCTCCTTTTATTTTCCATTTCTTAAATTTGTCCAGAAATTAATAACATCTTAAGTAATTTCTGTGCTAGTTCAAAATTGTTCACCTTAGTATTAATTGTCAAACCTTAAATATATAAATATATATATATATATATATATATATATATATATATATATATATATATATATATATATATATATATACATACATACATAGTTGTGTGTATATATATACATATATATATACATATGTATATATATAAATATATATATATATATATATATATATATATATATATATATATATATATATATATATATATATATATATATATATATATATATATATATATACAGGATGTAGATAAAGCCTTTTCACAAAAGAGATTGATAAGTAACTTAATCATATTTGTTCAATGTACTCAGACGTTCTACAATTATTTTAATCACATTGTATTTGTTGATAAAAGAGTAACTTTGAAGTGAACCCCTAAAAATAGCTGCTCGGGAAAAAGGCCCAAGGTGTTTCATGACTTATTGAAACCAAATCGGATAATCAGACTCAAACTAAGAATGGAAAAGATCTATCGACACATCCGCCAATACGTGCATGGTACAAGAAAATTATGGAGACATGGATAGTGTTGGATAAAGGGAGGAGGGAACGACCTGGAACATCTCAGGAAATTATTGATCGTGTAAGACAAGCATTTAATTGTTCTCTTACTTTATCCTCCGGTACTGTTTCAAGACCCTCGCAGTTAACACATTCACCAGTGCAAAAAGTTCAACACAGGACCTTGCGAGTATGAGTACACTCATAAAGCCCATTTATATGTACTCGAGCCACATGATAAAACAAGATAAATGAGTCAACCTTGCATATTTCACGTAAACTAAACAAACTGGAAGAATCTGGAGATGAGGAAAATATCCCCAATTGACTAGGGAACATCACGGGGATAGTTCACAGGTAATTGTATAGTTTGAGATGATATGTGATTGAATTATTGATCCATTCTTCAATGAGACATGCATTACGGAAGATATTTACTTTGACCTAACTGGATACGTGGCACAACTAGATGACCTTTAACCAACCATCCTTTTCCAGCAAGATTGGGGATTGAACGTTCGTGGTTTGTAAATAATTATATTCCAGAAATGTGTATAGGAAGGGTGGCCCAATTTCCGGGCCTTATTTCTATGGGATTATGTTAAAGACATCGTGTATCGAACAAATATACTGGACATTACTGAAGTCAATAAAAAGCTTACGCCTTACTGGTACCATTGCCACCACTGATGAGGATATGTAAAACGAACATGGCAAGAAATATTCTTCGCCTTGATGTGCTCCGTATATAAACAAAAACAGCCCTAGTTGAAAAAGCAGGAGGTTATAAGGCCCCGGGTTCCAACAGTGAAAAATAGCACAGTGAGCAAGGGGAGAAAAAAAGTACAAAAAAATAAAAATTAAGCTAACAATTGAATGAAAGAAGGCAAGCAGAACAGATTTATGTACATATTTGGATTTAGGAGAAATTTCAGAAAATAAATATTAGATTAACGATATCAGTTAACAAAGAGAAAAAAAAAATAGTGCTGTTTAGTGTAAATAATGATTAATTGCTTTTCATGTGCATCATGAAACATTTTCTTTCTCTCTCTCTCTCTCTCTCTCTCTCTCTCTCTATATATATATATATATATATATATATATATATATATATATATATAGAGAGAGAGAGAGAGAGAGAGAGAGAGAGAGAGAGAGAGAGAGAGAGAGAGAGGGAGAGAGAGCGAGAGAGAGAGAGAGAGAGAGAGAGAGAGAGAGAGAGCCTATATATACGTATATATATCCATCCATCCATATACCAAGGCACTTCCCCCAATTTTGGGGGGTAGCCGACACCAACAATGAAACAAAACAAAAAGGGGACCTCTACTCTCTATGTTCCTTCAGCCTAATCAGGGACTCAACCGAGTTCAGCTGGTACTGCTAGGGTGCCACAGCCCAACCTCCCACATTTCCACCACAGATGAAGCTTCATAATGCTGACTCCCCTACTGCTGCTACCTCCGCGGTCATCTAAGGCACCGGAGGAAGCAGCAGGGCCTACTGGAACTGCGTCACAATCGCTCGCCATTCATTCCTATTTCTAGCACGCTCTCTTGCCTCTCTCACATCTATCCTCTTATCACCCAGAGCTTTCTTCACACCATCCATCCACCCAAACCTTGGCCTTCCTCTTGTACTTCTCCCATCAACTCTTGCATTCATCACCTTCTTTAGCAGACAACCATTTTCCATTCTCTCAACATGGCCAAACCACCTCAACACATTCATATCCACTCCAGCCGCTAACTCATTTCTTACACCCGTTCTCTCCCTCACCACTTCGTTCCTAACCCTATCTACTCGAGATACACCAGCCATACTCCTTAGACACTTCATCTCAAACACATTCAATTTCTGTCTCTCCATCACTTTCATTCCCCACGACTCCGATCCATACATCACAGTTGGTACAATCACTTTCTCATATAGAACTCTCTTTACATTCATGCCCAACCCTCTATTTTTTACTACTCCCTTAACTGCCCCCAACACTTTGCAACCTTCATTGACTCTCTGACGTACATCTGCTTCCACTCCACCATTTGCTGCAACAATAGACCCCAAATACTTAAACTGATCCACCTCCTCAAGTAACTCTCCATTCAACATGACATTCAACCTTGCACCACCTTCCCTTCTCGTACATCTCATAACCTTACTCTTACCCACATTAACTCTCAACTTCCTTCTCTCACACACCTTTCCAAATTCTGTCACTAGTCGGTCAAGCTTCTCTTCTGTGTCTGCTACCAGTACAGTATCATCCGCAAACAACAACTGATTTACCTCCCATTCATGGTCATTCTCGCCTACCAGTTTTAATCCTCGTCCAAGCACTCGAGCATTCACCTCTTTCACCACTCCATCAACATACAAGTTAAACAACCACGGCGACATCACACATCCCTGTCTCAGCCCCACTCTCACCGGAAACCAATCACTCACTTCATTTCCTATTCTAACACATGCTTTCCTACCTTTGTATAAACTTTTTACTGCTTGCAACAACCTTCCACCAACTCCATATAACCTCATCACATTCCACATTGCTTCCCTAGCAACTCTATCATATGCTTTCTCCAGATCCATAAACGCAACATACACCTCCTTACCTTTTGCTAAATATTTCTCGCATATCTGCCTAACTGTAAAAATCTGATTCATACAACCCCTACCTCTTCTAAAACCACCCTGTACTTCCAAGATTGCATTCTCTGTTCTATCCTTAATCCTATAAATCAATACTCTACCATACACTTTTCCAACTACACTCAACAAACTACTACCTCTTGAATTACAACACTCATGCACATCTCCCTTACCCTTATATAGTGGTACAATACATGCACAAACCCAATCTACTGGTACCACTGACAACACAAAACACATATTAAACAATCTCACCAACCATTCAAGTACAGTCACACCCCCTTCCTTCAACATCTCAGCTTTCACACCGTCCATACCAGATGCTTTTCCTACTCTCGTATCATCTAGTGCTCTCCTCACTTCATCTATTGTAATCTCTCTCTCATTCTCATCTCCCATCACTGGCACCTCAACACCTGGAACAGCAATTATATCTGCCTCCCTATTATCCTCAACATTCAGCAAACTTTCAAAATATTCAGCCCACCTTTTCCTTGCCTCCTCTCCTTTTAACAACCTTCCATTTCCATCTTTCACTGTCTCTTCAATTCTTGCGCCAGCCTTCCTTACTCTCTTCACTTCTTTCCAAAACTTCTTCTTATTCTCTTCATATGACTGACCCAATCCCTGACCCCACCTCAGGTCAGCTGCCCCCTTTGCCTCACGTACCTTGCGCTTTACTTCCACCTTTTTCTCTCAATATTTTTCATACTTCTCTATACTATTACTCTGCAGCCATTCTTCAAAAGCCCTCTTTTTCTCTTCCACTTTCACCTTCACTCCTTCATTCCACCATTCACTGCCCTTCCTCATATATATATACACACACACATATATATATATATATATATATATATATATATATATATATATATATATATGTATATATATACTGTATGTATATATATATATATATATATATATATATACATATATATATACATACAAACATATATATATATATATATATATATATATATATATATACATATATATATGCATACACACCCACATATATATAGATTGAAAAATAAATTAATAGATAGATAGATAGATAGATAGATAGATAGATAGATAGATAGATAGATAGATAGATACAAGTGGTCAGAGGAAATAAATATACATCTAGATTGTATATAACTTACGGACAGATGTACTCTCTCTCTCTCTCTCTCTCTCTCTCTCTCTCTCTCTCTCTCTCTGCTATCCGCCCCCGGATAAAGAGCGGGTAATGAAGACAAAACCTTGCGGAGGGAGGCGTCTGGAAGACCAAGAGGAAAGCTGTGTTTTTTCACGCAAAGGGAAAAGAATTAAATGTAATTAACTTTCAATCCAAGACTATTGGCAACCGATAACTAAGCTCTCACTACCCAATTCATTACCTGTAAATAGATCTTTATTATCTCCGACAATGGAAAAGATTTGTTTTATTCTGACTCCCGTGGTGCTTTAGCATAACATCAAACAATTATAATGTGGAAATTGTCAAGATTTGAATCTAAATGAAAAGGAAAAAAAACCCTCTTTTAAAAGTGAAAAATTACAGACATTTTTCAATCAACATCTATACAAGGATTTTAAGTAATGATGCATCTCTACCAAAGGATTTTCATCTTCAAAACAATTTTATCTATCATTGACATATGATACAAAAGACTGACACAAAGACTGAGAGAAAAGCTTCTATAACCTTCTTAGTAGAATTTTCCCATTTTCTACAGTCCCTTGGGCAAAGGAAATTACCTTTATTGAACTCTTCCAGTGTACTGTCAAAGCCAGACCGGGAGGGATATCAGATTTTTCTGAAACATGCCAAGATGAATGGGAAAAATCTGTATTAGATTTTACATTTCATAAATAAGACGAATAATATCCCTTCGTTTCTGGGAGGAACTGCCGGTAAATGCATAACTGTATACAACCTTATAACAAATATTCGTATGATGAAAAAGGAGGAAATTTCATACAAGAGAGAGCGCAGGGAATTCAGAAAATGATTCAAACACCAAAATTGAAATGTAAACGCATTTTCTCTTACATGTTGAAATAATTAGGATTTATTACCGAAAAAACAGTGTCTTTCCCTCTAGTTTCACATACATTCTCCTCTCCTCTCTCTCCTCTCTCTCTCTCTCTCTCTCTCTCTCTCTCTCTCTCTCTCTCTCTGTATAAATAAAATATATCCATTATATATATATATATATATATATAATGTATGTCAATATACACACACACATATATATATATATATATATATATATATATATGTCAATATACATACACATATATATATATATATATATATATATATATATATATATATATATATACATACACACATATATATATATATATATATATATACATATATATATATATATATATATATATATATATATATGTATATATATATATATATATATATATACATAGATAGATACATATTTGTTTATGTGCGCGTGTCGTGTGTGTCTTGTATGGAGAGAGAGAGAGAGAGAGAGAGAGAGAGAGAGAGAGACAGAGAGAGAGACAGAGAGAGAGATTATTATTATTAAGGTTGAATGTATTTATTCCCATCTTTAACGTTTGTTCTTTGTCCCATCTTTTATTGCAATGTTATCTAACAACGAAAAATGAAGGGAAGAGAGAGGAATGAATTGTAGGATAAACTTTTGCCACAACATTTTCTATTATCCAAACCTTATAATTAACTTGATAAATGATTAACTTTCTAATCATTTTTCAAATTATTATGTGGAAAAGAGGGAGATAGATAGCTTTGTATATAAATCTATATTCAAACGTTTTATTATTTTCAAGGGGAATGGGAAACAGAAGGATTTTTGAGACATTCATTCAATCTTTTGTTCTTTTCCAAATTGGTTCTTTTCTGGGGAGAATAGAAGTAGAAGGGTATGTAAATAAATGATTTATTTTGAGAGAGAGAGAGAGAGAGAGAGAGAGAGAGAGAGAGAGAGAGAGAGAGAGAGAGATCGTGCATGTATGAATAACTGAATGCTAACATTAAACTATATCATATAGAGATAAAGAAAAAAATACATTTTCAATCAATATAATTTGATGAAAATACTGCAATCTGTATGGTAAGTAATGTGAAACAACACACAAAAATTATTAAATTAATTCAATTATCAATAAAAAATAAATAAATGCAGTTTTATGATATATCATTTTAAATAATCTGATATATTTATAATGTATTTTTTTTTTTATTTTGTACAACTTATAGTTTTAATGAAAAAAAAAAACACTTATTTTCATTACATACATTATTTGATAAACACCAAGGATGTTTATTAAATTGAACTATAATGTATTTGACAACGATCAGTTATAATTTCCAAATAGCTATAAAATAATAATAAAAAATATATATAAATGATTTGACGCAAAAAATTTCATTATTTCTAGCTAAGTCAGCTTTCAAAGCTAATGTCTTTCAATTAATTTTAAATGGAAAAATGGCACGCTTAAACCCGTCTTTTCACACGAGAGAGAGAGAGAGAGAGAGAGAGAGAGAGAGAGAGAGAGAGAGCATAACCATGAGCACCTCTTGAATTCTGAAAGCGAACGGTTCGAGTATATTCACTGGCCCTTTATTAATTGATTTCAGTAACAGTAAATACTTGAACAATTGTGTTGACACTATTTCCACTCTTCGGACAATCTAGAATTTTCCCAGTACATATTCGATTTTCGACCCCTCTTTGTCTGAATTATCAGGACTATTTTTGAGCAATACATATATATATATATATATATATATATATATATATATATATATATATATATATATATATATATATATAATCAGCCATTATTTTTGGACTACAGAACACAGGCCTTCCACTTTACATGCATTTCTGGTCAGTCCAAACCCGCAAATTTTCTTAGTACGTCAATCCATCGTCTTCTATTCCTTCCCCTGTTTTGCTATCTATCTATCTATCTAATATATATATGTATATATATATATATATATATATATATATGTATGTATATATATATATATATATATATACATATATGCGTGTGTGTGTTTTATAAAAGCCGATGATCACTGACAAAATCACACTTAAACTGCAGTCATAAAACTTACATATAGCTGGCAGCATTATAGAATTATTCAAAAGAAAAAAAAAAGAAAACAGCAGAGATAATCACACGAATTGAAGTTATAAAAAATTACGGTAGAGTTTTGTCGTTATTAGATAGAAGTAAATAAAAATAAAAAACTTGTCTATCTCATACACCTGCAGTCTTGAGTAACGATAGGATTGCAAAGAAATTACTTTTGTGCCCAAATGTGTTATAATAATAATAATAATAATAATAATAAGAAGAAGAAGAAGAAGAAGAAGAAGAAGAAGAAGAAGAAGAAGAAGAAGAAGAAGAAGAAGAAGAAGAAGAAGAAGAAGAAGAAGAAGAAGAAGAGATAAAAAAAAAGGAGGAGGAGAAGGAAGAAAGTAATTTTTTTTTCTCTTTAACAGTCAGGGTTTATACGGTATACCATTACTAAAGATTATGCATAATGCAAGGCGTGTAATACTAAACGTGAAAACGCATGTCTTCCATCCCCACTTTTCACTCTCTCTCTCTCTCTCTCTCTCTCTCTCTCTCTCTCTCTCTCTCAGGGAAAAACCCCCGATCACAAGATGAATAGGACCCAGCCATCCTTGAGGCAAAAGAGCCACTATCGGCGTCTCTTCTTCCTTGGCTCTTCATCCTGACAACGGGAGACATTTGCATTTTGGACTGAGGAAAACTTTCTCTCGAGAGAGATATGGCCTTTTTGGCAGGACGCTTTCACTCGCTCTCTTGACGCTGCTGACTCATGGGACCAGCGCTCAAGGCCCATTGTAGCTTCCGGTGGCTTCCTAGCTTCCGATTTGTGAGGAGAACTGTTGTTATAAGGACGATTATTGTTGCCAGATGTAGTTTGGGAATAAGTAATGGTATTGCGATGTTATTATTATCCTTGTTGCTATTACTGATAAGTTACGTTTATCCTTGCATTAATAATAATAATAATAATAATAATAATAATAATAATAATAATAATAATAATAATAATAATAATAATAATAATAATCATGATATTAGAATAATAATAATAATAATAATAATAATAATAATAATAATAATACAGCTGATATTATTTAAGAGACTTTCGAACAAGATGAATTACAAATTATAGCTGCGTCTGCCGCATTAATTTCACCCAAAACATTTTCCGTTTCATATAGTTTTTCTTGCTTAAGACCTGAGTCTCAGCCAATATATCAGAATATTTCATCTTTTAATAAAAGGAGAGATATGTAATTTCAAGTTATTCTTTCTTTGCTTTAATATTACAAAGGTAATAAAAAGTCGGAATGGTGTCTACTCGAAATTCAGAAGAAGCTTCCACCTCCATTCATAAACCAGGACTGCAGGAGATACTGAATTCTGCAAGGAGAGGGTCTGGTATTTATTGTATAAATATGACTTGTCAGTTGAGGCTGGTGAGTTTTCATTGGTGAACTTCATTCCTGATAGATAAGACCACACTCTGAGTACCGAGCTGGAGAGAGATAAGCTGCCAGTTGGCTCAGGCTATGGCGTAACGTCAGGTAAAGTATGCATTCTCTTTGTGTCTTTAAAAGTGCGGCACTAAATGTTGATGTTAATTGTGGGCTTCCTCAGATGGATTATCCTTGCCTCCAGGATTCCCAGTCAACTATTGACCAAGGCCCTTGAGTCGATTTTTCATGCTCAGGATTAATATCTCAGCGGTGGATCCATTGAAAATGGATCTCGATCGAGGCCTGCTTAACGTGGTACGATAGCCGTTTTATGAGGTCCACAGTCATTCCTATATAGCCGTGTCATGATCAGAAAGGTGTGATTCTTAGCCCTGTTTAACGCAAGGTCTATATATGTATATATAAACCTTGGTTTAACGTACCCACTCAGATGTTACTCGGAAGCCTCACTGACAAGTCAGATTTCTACAATAAATGCCATACAATCTCCGTGAAAAATTTATTATATCCTAGCTAGAGAATGAGAACTTGAGATTCCGGGAAATGACGCCTTAACACTATTTTTTTACTTCACTTAAACAGCCATTAAGCAGTAAAAAAGGGAAAATTACGAAATCCACATTAACATCTTTTTATTGAAAGATAACGTATTCTGATATACTGGATGAAAACATTTCTCATGCAAGAAGAATTATACGAAACTTAAAAGAAGTTTATTGCAAAATAAACACTGGAAAGCGCCACTGATTTTTGATATTTAATAAACGTTATTATTGGAATGACTAAATAACTTTGTACGGAATAATAATCATCATAAATATCGATATTTACCCCAGTACTGAGGGAATAGAATAGTATTATTATTATTATTATTATTATTATTATTATTATTATTATTATTATTATTATTTTTATTATTATTATTATTATCATTATTATTATTACTTGCTGGGTAATGTTATAAGTCAGGTGAAATGAAGAAAGAAATGACACTAACAATAGTATCAAAATGTCACACAATTACAAATCAAACCAGACACTCACTTCATAAGGCTCCTATTTCACAAACGTTAGGTTCTTATCTCTCTAGAAAGTGAATCAACTCATGATAGTCAAGAGGCACGACTTTTATCAAATTTCCTTGTAAATAAAAGACCAATGTTTTTCGAGATTTTGTTAACACACCACTAAAGGAAATGAATAATTCGAAATTAAAACATAACCACTTAAACAGAAAATGATATTTTCGACACAAAGATAAGACCGCTCTAAAAAGATTTCATATATTTTATAATTGAGTGTCACGTGTTCTTATGAGGTTTACATATATATATATATATATATATATATATATAAATGCATATATATACATATATGCATATAATATATATAAATGAAGTCACAGGCAGGAGGGTGACTGATTGGGTTTAAGGCGATAAACAAACCGTCTCTCCATCTTACTAGAATTAGTATGGACCGGCAGAGGTCACTTGCCTAATTTAGATAGGCACTGCGCATCACAAGAAACTTGCTATCCTTTCATGAATCTAGCTAATGAATCCTCTATGGATTTAGCTAGTCAATGAGAGACGACTGTCCCTTTTTCTTAATTGCCTCATAATATTGTTAATCATTGCTAGACGAAGTTACTTGAGCCAGAAAGTTTTCATTTACCTCCTTCTGTCAACAGCAATCTCCTGTTACCATTTTTTTTATAACAAACACAATTACCAAAAAGCTGACCTGTTCTAATCAAGAACAAGTCTTCGAAGAAAATGAAATACTTCACTTGAGTCAAATCATCGCCTTCCAATAATCATTTATCAGGAGATAATTTCATTTAATTTTTCGCCGTTCCCAGAAAACACATGATTCCCCCTTGGTCTTTACAGACACATTCCTCCCCCAAAGACTTCTCTTAATCAACGAAAGGGGAAGGATATAAAAATGGATGAGAGAGAGAGAGAGAGAGAGAGAGAGAGAGAGAGAGAGAGAGAGAGAGATATCTTAACCTATTTGAAAAAGACACTTGGACTTTAGAATTGAAAATAGAAATTAAGGAGCATCGATTTTTCTCTGCACAACTGTTTATATTTATATCCATTTGATTTCTTAATTTTGTGAAGTGTTTTCGTAATTCACTGAAAACAAAATTCATTTATATCAGAAGATTTAATTGAGGATTTTTATTTGTTTTTTTAGTTGAGTATTTTTAATTCTTCGAGGGGGATATCTCTGTACGAATTATAAATTGCGAATTTCAATCCTTTTCTTTTAAGCGCAAATTAAATATTTTTCTTTAAAGTGTAAACCTTTTTTGTTGATAATACACCAAAAATGAAGGGTATTTATTTAGATTAATATAAAAGAAAACATATTCTACATATGATTCAAATAGTATGAACCATCTATTTTATTCTTTTAAATGACATGCAACATCCAACTTTATATTCTTTAAAATTTAAATCGTAAATCACTAAATACCGTACATATAATGGGAGCCCTATGGTACCTCTGAGAGAGAGAGAGAGAGAGAGAGAGAGAGAGAGAGAGAGAGAGAGAGAGAGAGAGAGAGATATTAAGCCGAAAGCATAAATGGGAATGGCTTCTTTACTTTCCAACGCCAAAAGGATTTTGAACATATCATTAAAAGAAATGACGCAGAAAGTACTTTTCGGAATTAAATGGGGTATGTATTTAGAGGTGGATTATTGATGAGAGAATACAGGCAAAGAAATGAGGTTTAACACAAATGAATTGAAAGAAAAGATAATAAAGTACTGGCGACTTTTAGATGTGAAATAAGATCATGAGTGAATGTGAAAATAACTTTTGAGAAACTTGGAAAAAAGTACTGTAAGAATAAGATAAAAGTGAGAAAAAACATGCTTATAAAACTACTAAATAGCTACTTATAAAAAAATACAATATTCTATGACAAATTACATTGAAAAACTAAAACCTGCGTCTTAAAATTGATATCTTTGTTTAAAACTAAACTAAACTAGAGGAGCACTCAGTAGAGAGAAGACCTCAGCCGCTTCAGCTTATTTCGCAACCTTTTACTCAACCGGGACCTTGAACTCTCACCTTGACATGTATAAATTGGCGCGTATTTCATAAACTCAAATATAAACCTAGTTTGAAGTCAGTGACAACGATGACCAAATTTATGGCTGATTACGGGATTGGAAATTTGGCTTGACTTTTGACCTTGACCTTCCAAAATTTAATCCTTTCCATCTTTATACATAAGTTAAATTCTGCAAATTCCCTTACTCTACGATTAAAATTGGAGCCAGGAAATATGTCCACAAAAACACACAAAGAGGGACAAAAATATAACCACCTTCCAACTTCGTTGGCGAAGGTAATGACCATATATATTTATGAAATACATCCTAGGAACGGATCAGAATAAACTTGCAGTCGTAATAAAGTGAAAATGTCAAGAAATCAAACACTGAAAAAAATCCTCCACTCAGCCTTTGAGCGTAGATCTCGTCATTAGGGGTTGGAAGCGATAGTTTAAGGCAGAGGCAATAAATTCTTTAAGTAACTGGCTTCCCTTCAATTCAAAGTGACTTGAGAGGAGAGAGAGAGAGAGAGAGAGAGAGAGAGAGAGAGAGAGAGAGAGAGAGAGAGTGTGTGTGTGTGTGTCTGTGTTTGTGTGAAAGCGGAATTATATATAAAATCATATTACTCTTTATTTGTTCCATGTTGTCTATATATATATATATATATATATATATATATATATATGTATATATATATATATATATATATGGGTGAGCGTGTGTGTGTGTGTGTGTGTAAGTTTGATTATAGCAAGTGCAAAGTTAATGTCGTGTTAAATGAATTTCAAGTGAACAGTGGAGTACTGCAAGGTAATGTGTTGTCACCTATGTTGTTTGTCCTCCTCATGGATTTTGTAATGCAAAAAAACTGTTGGTGATGGTGGAAAATGATTGAACTGTATTGAAAATAGGAAATTAGCTGACCAAGAGTTTACTGATAACGTTGTCCTCGTTAGCAGAACAGAGCTGTCCTTGTTACCAGTAAACCACACGATTTGTAATGCTTGCTTACCAGAATGGATGAAATATCACAAGAGGTAGAGCTCAAGATAAATAGAAGAAAGACAGAGATGATGAAAACAGATTATGTAATGGAAGATGAAATACCATTGGAAGGAGAAAGGATTAAAGAGGTAGAATCATTTAAATATTTAGGAAATATTATCTCTAATACAGTATCCTAAGAGTATAGTTTACTGAAAGATTGAAAAAAGCAAATCAGACAATAGCTAGGTTAAGTAAAATCTGGAAATCAGATCACCTGAAATGGCATAAAAATCTGGTTATATACCAGTTTAGTGGAATCGATGTTACTGTTTGGACATGAGTCATGGTATGACAATGAAAAAATCGCCAACAAATTTAGTAGAATTGAGAACAAAGCACGAAGAAGAATATTGGGAGTGGAATGGCGGGATAGGATTAGAAATGAAACTAAGAGAGATTACTCAGGTGACAAATGTGGATGAGATTATGGTAAGGAGAACATGGAGATGGTTTGGGCATGCTCTTCGCACTCCTCAGGAGAATTTGGTTCAC
>NC_090735.1:47543840-47552373 GCF_036898095.1 Palaemon carinicauda | reverse complement strand
GGGTAAAACCTGTTGCTGAGTTCACGAATTTCATATAAAATAATTTAAATGGTCTAGATTTATTAATGCTCATCTTTAGTAAATCTAATACTAATTACTGTATAATTAGGAAGTAGAGAATAATAAAGGTAAAGGAGTCTAATTTCAATTCTAGTTTCATTACAATAGATACTCACCAGAACGTGAGTCAGGTAAGCCCACCCACACCAGTGCACTTCCCCACCAGAAAACAGCTTAAAATCACAGTCCCGGGGTGGGATAGATATGCTGCCATGCGAATGCAAGGCGAACACTTTACCACTATACTAGCCAGGAGGAATGTTTAGTTAAAGACATATTTAAAAAAAAAAAATTGTACCTTAAAATGATGTGATATCCAAATTGGCTCTAAAACAAATATCCCTTTGGCTATCTTGTATTTCATTTTTTTTCTTCATTATTACTATTCGGGTAGTATGATTTATATATCCAATAAAGATATTCTGAAGTACATCTATTAAAATTTGGTTACGAATGACAACAAATTTTCTACACCTGTTTTACTTATTAGAAATTTATCAGACATTTTTAGATTAAGGTGTTATCATTTTACCATAGTCGTGAATTTTTTTTTTCTTTTTTTTTTCTTTGCATAGTAAATACCAATTTACTCACATAGGTTATAACAAATGCATTGTGAATTGTAACTCAAAAAGGTATAGATGTGAAAAGTGTTTCTCCGTACATCTCATTTATAATCTTCTACGTGAACTTATTTTTATTATTATTTGTATTATTTTATTGATTAAGATCTATTGTTGTGTATTTTATGGAAATGAAGTTAGGTCCATCTCCATCTTAAATCAACATGGAAAAATGATGGAACCAGTATTAATCCCTTCTCCTTGGGAAAAAAACATTTATTCCATGTAGTATTCTTCAAGACATTCACTCCAGCACAATCCTTACCTCATTGCATGAGGAAATATCCAACAATCCCTACGAATTTTATAAGAAAATATCCAACAATCCTTACGATTTGCATAAGAAAATATTCAACAATCCTTACGAATTACATAAGAAAATATCCGACAATCTTTACGAATTTCATAAGAAAATATCTAATAATCCGTGCGAATAGCAAAAGAAAATACCCAAGGTTACCATTTCATGAAAAAGCGAAATAAGTGATTCTTCTAATTTCTCCCTCAACTGCGGTGATAGACCCAATACGGCGACTGAACTGTCGATAACAGCAATGTCATAACCGTAAACAAGAGTAAATGACCGGGCGGAGCTTACACGACTCGCAAGTGGTAACGAGAAACATTCGGAGACACATTAATATCAGCCTATTATTCCCAGTAGCATTGAAGTTTCAAGTAACTATTTGGGACTAGATGGCGACGGGATAGGGGGAGTACACAAAGTGTATTCAAGGCCGATATTTTTGAAAAATCTAGAAAAGATTAACAATAGAGTGAAAATAGTACATTCCAATCACTTGATATGACAAAAGGGACCAATATTGCCATAAATTCTCATTGGAATGTTGGGCTTAATTCCGGAAACATGAAGGACAGCTAGTGATTCCAAAGCCGTCTTTGATTGACATATTTTTTAATTCGTCATCAAAATGGATTTTCTATCTTTGCAATATTAATCATCAAGTGGGGTGTTCTATCTTGCCATTATGTAATCATGAAAAGGGATTTTCTCTTTTTGTGGTTAATCATCAAAGGAAATTTCTGCTGGATTATATGTAATGAGGAGGAAAAGTTATTTACATCGGCAAGCTTTAGGCCTAATTCTATATTTTTTTTTCAACTTTTATTTAAAATAACAAAATACAACATTTAATTCTATAATTAATTATCACCGATTTGCAAATGTGAAAATCAGTTTTTCCTTATATATATGTATGATAATTTTTCACATTTAATAGTGTTTTTCGTATATTTAAATAAACATAAGTACCTCTTAATATCGAATTCACTCTGCCTCGGGATTAGAGACTAAAGTGGGAATTAACTTTATTATAATAGCTTCTGTTCGGCCAAGAATTCGAACTCTGACAAAGGAAACTGAAGTCGGCCAAAAATCCGAACTCTGACCAAGTAATGAGAACCCGAACAGACATGAAACCTTGAAAACGTATTCTAATAATGAGAACCCGAACAGTCGCGAAACCTTGAAAGCGTATTCTAATAATGAGAACCTGAACAGACACGAAACCTTTAAAGCGTATTTTAGTAATGTGAACCTGAACAAACACGAAACCTCGAAAGTTTATTTTAGTAATGAGAATCTGAAGTTACGAAACCTTGAAAACGTGTTTTAGTAACGAGAACCTGAACAGACATGAAATCTTAAAGGCCTATCTTAGCAACGAGAACCTAAACAGACTCTAAATCTTGAAGGCGTATCTTAGTAACGAGAATCTCAACAGACACGAAACCTTTAAGGCGTATCTTATATAGTAACGAAAACTCTGACCAAGCAAACTTAGGTCGGCCAAGAATTCGAAGTCTGACCAAGGAAATTAGGTCGGCCAAGAATTCGAACTCTGACCAAGGAAACTAAGGTCGGCCTAGAATTCGAACTCTGACCAAAGAAACTGAGGTTGGCCAAGAATTCGAAATCTAAAACAAGGAAACTGATATCTCAGTGACTAAGTCACTGGAACATGTTTCCCGCTAGTAAAAAAACTGGAACCTCAGTTTCCTTGTAGGAGTTCGAATCCTTGGCCGACCAGAAGCTATTATCATTAAGTTAATTACCACTTGGGTCTCTGATCCCGTGGTAAAGTGAATTCGTTATTGAGAGGTATTAATGGCTTTTATAAGCACACGCACACGCAAACACACACACACACACACACACACACACACACACACACATATATATATATATTATATATACTATATATATATATATATATATATATATATATATAGAGAGAGAGAGAGAGAGAGAGAGAGAGAGAGAGAGAGAGAGAGAGAGAGAGACCCCACAGTCCATATTTAGAGGCTGCAAGCAACTCAAGCCGACCTCTCTCTCTCTCTCTCTCTCTCTCTCTCTCTCTCTCTCTCTCTCTCTCTCTCTCTCTCTCTCTCTCTCAGGACAGTAAGTTTAACTAACCGAGACAGGACTCCATCCACCACATATCCTTCGTATCTGCATTCCTGCCGTCCTCTCTGATGTAGGAAGGAGAGAAGAAAAATCCTACTCTTTGGAATTCCAATCCCCCAAAATCCCTGAATGATTTCATGTCTCCTATTTCCTAGTGAGAAATAGAAAGAGGATTTCAGGATGATCTGGAATTCTGTGGAAATTATTGCTTTAGGAATTTTAGGTTTATTCTATTTTATTTTTAGTTTTTATTTTGAAGTTTCTTTAACGTATTTATGAAATTATTTTAAATGGATACATAGATCTGTGAATGAGGTGAATTATGTTAAAGAAATAATAGTGTATAACACGGGAATTTCAGACCTCAATGTCATAGAATTGATAGTCCATTCCAAAGCAAGTGATCTCAGAATTAATAAATGCACAAAACATTTGGAAGGATATGGAAAATATAATTTTTACAGTAAGAATATAAAATGGTCAGAAATAAATGAAGAAATGAATAAAGATTGGAAAAATGTATTTGTAAGTGATAATATACAGGTAAATACGGATTTACTGTACAAAATACTGGAGAAAATTGTTGAAAAAATATGTACCGAAAAAAAAAAACAATAAACAAAAGACGTGCATACCAAGAGACAGAAGGATCTTATTTCAGAAAATTAGAAAGTGGAAGAAAAATCTTGCAAAAGAAAAAAATGTGTGGAAAATGATGGAAATAAAATGTAAGATAGAAAATGCAGAACAAAAGATTATACAGTCGAAAGAAAATGAAAAAAGGGACTTAGAAGAAAGGACACTTAAAAATATAAAAAGAAACCCCAAAGTACTTTACTCCTATGCAAAAAAGATGAATAAAGGGAGATTAGAAATAGGCCCTCTAAGAATTGAAGGACGGCTAACGAATGAAAAAAAGGCAATATGCAACATATTAGCAGAAAAAATATAAGAGTGAGTTCACGGCCAAGAATTGTGAATGAGAATAATGAAACAGAAATGAGAGAAGAAAATGTTGAATATCTAATGGATATAGATATTAAAGAAGCAGATATTGTCAAGGCTATAAACGAAATTAAAAATGGATCAGCAGCCGGACCAGATGGAGTTCCAGCGATTTTGTTAAAAAAAAACTGCAAACACTATCGCGAAGCCGCTTGCAATACTGCTAAGACAAAATGTAGATATGAGCGAGATATATGTTTAAACATAAAACGGATTTTGAGCAAAGCGAAAAATCTATTTTTGGGTGAGATGGCCATGTCATCCTGATGGAAGTTCCTATAGGGTAGCTTCCTAGGGTATATTACAACTACGGCGATATTCCCAGAGAGAATTTACCTTAAGGTACCCAGAATTCTAACTCCTGGAGCGAATATCCCTAATGAAAGGGATATCGCGACATATCAGAGGACGTATTCTTGACACGCCACATGGCAATCTGCACCCCAAACAGAGATAACACATAAAGGGGTCAATTGGCAAGAAAACGAAAACGGGAAAGAAAAAGGGGGAGCCGCTCCCAAGGCTCCCTTTTCTCCAGTTCGTAAACGTGCCTGGCACCAATCCTGGCGCCATCTGTATTCCTTGTAGCGATACACGAGGTGCTACAGATACTGTATGTAGGGAGGGGTCCTACAGCCCTTTCATAGAAAGGGAAGGGCGGGGTCCATCAGGACGACATGGCCATCTCACCCAAAAATAGATTTTTCGCTTCGCTCAAAATCCGTTTTTGGGCTCAAGACATGTCGTCCTGATGGAAGTATACCAGAGCATTACTGTATCTGTGGATTCTCAGAACGTGCCGTACTCCGCGGAGGTAATTTTTCCCGGTCGACTAGACCTAGAGACCTAAGATGTTACCGTTATACATCTTTTCAACTACTGTAACCATAAACCATGTTAGAGCTTCCTGCCCCCTACAGGGAAGAGTCCTACTAGACTCTGGAAAAGTCTCGAAGAGTACATATACCTATGTATGAATACCAGGCAAGCTAATATAGTGGTCTCACCTTATATCAAGTAAAGCATAGTTTGTAAAGAACCACTGCATCAATATGAAATATCGACCAGTTCTCCGCAGAATACTTGTATTGGACAAAGGTTTATATCCACATAGGAGGAAACTTGTAAAACCGCCACCGTCCCCTTATGGGACGGAGTCCTCCCGTTAAGGGAAAGTATAAACCAATGCAACATAGCTTGCATAAAGGAACAATTCTATCAGAATTATCCCAGATAAAGTACATAGAATGAATGCTCAATTATACCAATAAATTGACACAGGTGAAAGAGACGCAAGGTTCTCAAGAACAAGTTTATTGACAGACAATAAATAGACAGGTTAACAACAATTATATATATATATATATATATATATATATATATATATATATATATATATATATATATATATATATATATATATATATATATATATATATATATATATATATATATATATATATATATATATATATATAAGAAGAGGATGACCCAAAACTTTAAGCATAAGTATGATAGTAAACAGAACTTGTTTATCTGGAAGAAAAAACATTATTGCCACTTATAAGATACCGAGGTATCAAAGTCATAAAAGTCTGTATTACAAATCAATCACATTAGCGTTAGAAACGCTCGGCACACATGTCTGCACTTATGCTAGGTTCACCTTTGGAAATGGAACAGTCTACGTGGGCAACTCAGTGCCCTCACTTAGTTTGTAGTACAGTATGTAACTACACACTCACCCTGGAATTGATCGTCCCAATTAAAACCACTGTTCCTAGCAGAGTTAAACAGTAGGGTTAACGACGCGACCCACTGCTACCACAGATCTCTTTAGTTCCTCTACTTGCTTCGCATAGTGGCGAAAGAACACTCTGGAAGACTTCCAGCCAGTGTATGAACGGAGATGTTCAAAATCCATACAATTAAAGAAATTTAAGGATGAGGCAACTTTCCTCGGATCGTGACCTGCGGGTGTATTGTCAGGATCCGCTCTGCGAATAAAATATGTGATTTTCGCTCTGAGTTGATTCAGAGATAAATTTGAGCCTGATGTTTCTCCCCTGAATAGTTGACCACCCTTGAAGTCTGAAGTTCTACGAAGATAGACCTTTAGGCATTCTACTGGACATAGAGATGCATCTTCTTTCAGAGGGCAGTTTTTCCAGGGACCCAACCTGTTGGTGGGTAACTCATTCTTGGCGAGAAACGTAGGATCTGGAAACAGGTTTAGTTCTCCCCATCCAGGAACTGAACACGACCTGCCTCTCTCAAGAGGGCTACAATCTCACTAACCCTGGCCCCGGACGCGAGTGCAAATAGGAAAATAACATTTTGTGTCAAATCCTTTAACGCACACTCCTCATTGCTCAACAGAGAAGCGAAATGAAGAACTTTGTCTAAAGACCATGAAATGGGCTTTGGAGGTGCTGAAGGTCTGAGCCTAGCGCAAGCTTTCGGAACTTTATTAAAGATCTCATTACCGAGGTCGACCTGGAAGGCATAGAGAATGGGTCTTGTCAAAGCAGACTTACACGCCGAAATCGTGTTAGCTGCCAATCCTTGACCATGGAGGTGGGTGAAGAAAGATATGCAGAAGTCTGTCGAGATCTCCTGCGGATTCTTTGCCTTGACAAAGGCCACCCATTTTCTCCAAGATGACTCATATTGCCTTCTAGTAGATTTGCACTTATATTCCTCTAGGAAGTCTATGCTGGCTTTCGAAATCCCGAAACGCTTTCTCACCGCTAGGGAGAGAAAATCATGAGCTGCAGGGTCCGGATTTTCTGTAATGAAGCGCAGACAGTCGACTTCTGGACTCGCTGGGTCAGAACTGGATCTGGTAGCGGTACAAACTTCAACCGTAGTTCCAATGCCAGGGGGAACCACACGCTGTTCGGCCACTTGTGGGCCACTATTGCCGCTACCCCCTTGAAGGATTTCAGTTTGTTGAGGACCCTCAACAGAAGGTTGTGAGGAGGGAACAGATAAATCCTGGACCATCTGTTCCAGTTGAGGGACATCGCGTCCACTGCTTCCGCTAAGGGGTCCTCGTACGGGGACACGTACAGGGGCAACTTCTTGTTGTCTTTCGTCGCAAAGAGGTCTATCTGTAGTTCTGGGACTTGATTCAGAATGAAGGAGAATGATCCTGCGTCTAAGGACCATTCCGACTCTATCGGTGTGAACCTGGATGGAGCGTCCGCTGTCACATTGCGGACTCCTTGAAGGTGAACTGCCGACAGGTACCACTTCTTCTTTTCCGCCAATCGGAAGATGGCCAACATCACCTGGTTGAGAGGTGGTGACCTCGATCCTTGTCGATTCAAGCATCTCACAACTACCTCGCTGTCCATCACCAACCTTATGTGGATCGAGTGACGCGGGGAGACTTTCTTTAAGGTAAGGAGCACTGCCATAGCTTTTAGAAAGTTTATGTGAAAGGTCTTGAATAGCTTGGACCAAGTCCCCTGGACTTTTTTTCCGATGAGAGTGACCTCCCCATCCCTCCTTCGAGGTGTCTGAGTGAATCGTCACCGACGGGGGAGGTGGCTGAAGAAGAACCGACTTCTTTAGATGTCTGGCTTGGGACCAAGGCCTGAGAAGAGTTCGTAGCCGAAGCGGAACTGGTCTTCTCAGATCTCTTCGCGCGTTTGATGCATAAATTCTCCAAACTCCGGTTGCATCCTTTAGCTGTGCTCTTAGCACTGGGTGTGTCACCGAAGCAAACTGGAGAGAACCCAGTACCCAGTACCCTCTCCTTTCGGAGTCTAGAAGTCTCTTGACAGAACCCGCTATCTCCTTCCTTTTCCTCGCCGGGATGGAGAAACGGTGTGACATTAGGTCCCAGTGGATTCCCAGCCACTGGAACTTTTGAGATGGAGAAAGTCGAGACTTTTTTCTGTTGATCTTGAAGCCTAGATACTCTAGGAACTGGATCACTTGACTGGAAGCTTGCAAGCATTCTGTCACGGATGCTGCCCACACCAGCCAGTCGTCCAGGTAGACTACTACCTGAATTCCCTTTAGGCGTAATTGTTTGAGAGCTACGCTCGCAAGCTTCGTGAAGATCCTTGGGGCTATATTTAGCCCGAATGGCATGGCTCTGAAGGCGTATAGTCTTCATTGTAGCTTGAACCCTAGGTAGGGGGAGAGTCGACTGTTGATTGGAACGTGCCAATAGGCGTCCGACAAGTCTATGGAGACGGAATATGCCCTCTTGGGCAGTAAGGTCCTTATGTGTTGCAGTGTTAGCATCTTGAACTTGCAATTCACTATGAACTTGTTGAGTGGCGACAAGTCCAGAATGACTCTGAGCTTTTCCGAGTCTTTCTTGGGAACACAAAACAGCCTTCCTTGGAATTTGATGGACTTCACCCTTCGGATCACTTTTTTCTCCAACAGTTCTTGGACG
>NC_090735.1:47536340-47538840 GCF_036898095.1 Palaemon carinicauda | reverse complement strand
AATTTCAGACAGTCTTAATTTTTTCTCTCCCTTGAACTTTATTTTTTTCCATTGTTTTTTTTTCATTGTTATTATGACCCCTTCCCTCCCCCTGAAAAAATAATTAATGAGTAAACTTAATATTCCCCGTACCCCTGGATCAAATGGCGAACCCCAGACAACGTTGACGACTTCTGCTTGTTTAAATAGGGAAAGCTCTGTTGACAACCTCTGCAATAAAAAGGATTCCTCCAACAATACTTCTCTGACCAGTGTTGTTAAAGACAATTTATCGGCACTGGTGGAAAATGATGCTTGTATTAACAGTGATACTTTACTCTCTGGTTCTGGCTCATTACCAGATCCAACAAAAAATCTGAAAATTCTCCACTTAAAAAACATACCAATTGGTTGTAGCTATGACATAATTCATGAAGCCTTCTGTAGATTTGGGGCAATCAAAGAAATTTTAATGGAGCTTAATGGTAGTAAAGGCTTTTGGGAAGCTTGGGTATCATTTTCAAGTTTTGAGATTGCTTTAGAAGCAAATAAAAATTTAGAGAGCATAAAAATTGACAATTGTTTGATTTCTGGGGCTCTATGTGATAAAGCACCAAGACACCTAGAGGTATATAAACCAGAAGAATGGATGGAAAAAGAAATAGAGCATAGACTTCCAGAAGTAAGAACCCCCAAGCCCCCAACATGGATAATTGCATCTGGGAAGATGGATAATTATAACTATTATAAGATTAGTAAATTTATACAAAAAAAAGTTGGTTTAATTAAAAGTAAGGATATTAGTAGATACGGTAAGCAATCTGTTTTGATTAATGCAAAATCAGATACTCAAGCTCACATGCTTTGTGGCATGAAGATTGCAGAAATTGATCCTATTAAGGATATTAAACCACACATGAGCTTCAGCTATGGTAAAGGAGTAGTTTTTGATAGAGATCTATATGAATTCTCAGAACCGGAAATTCTGGACATGTGCCCTGCTAATGTTTGGAAAGTAAGTAAGATCCCTCAAACAAGCATGGTAGTTTTAACATTTGAAACCCCTGTTATACCAGATCATATAATTATTGAGAATGAAAGAGTACGTGTTCGAGAATATAAACCTAGGCCTTTACAATGCTTTAATTGTTTCAAGTACGGTCACCCTTCCCGGTACTGCAATAATACGAAGATCTGTATTAACTGTTCTTTGTTAGAACATGGCCAATGCAACAGAGATACAACCTGTGCAAACTGTAAAGATCATCATAAATCAAATGATAAAAGATGTAGAGAATACAAGAAAGAAGAAGCTGCAATCTTGAAAGCAAATGCTGAACATATAAGTGTAGGTTATGCAAAGCATCTACTCAATCGGCAACTTAATTTTGCTCACGCAGTTAAGATGCCAACAAAAGATTATAATCCACTACCCCTTACTACCACAGGGGGACCAGTGGCAGCACTTGGCCCGTCAGGTGCATCTCCCTTAGTGGTAGTAGCCCAGCCATCTGGGTCAAGTGCTCCGCCTATAAAAGCCAGAGCACAAACCTCCAAAGAGGTCAATATGGTTTCCAATACACCAAAAGTATTGTCACTGATAGGAGCATCTCCCCTAGAGGTAGTAGCCCAGCCTTCTGGGTTAAGTGCTCGAACTGTTGAAGTTCTAGCGCAATCCTCCAAGGAAACCAATGTGGCTTCCACCACCTTAAATGTATTGTCTCAGGCAGAATCTCTACCTGATTTGATGGATATTGGAAAACAAGATCTTCCAAAGAGGAAAAGGTCCCCATCATCCTCACCTTCATCTAAGTCAGGTAAGTGCCCTACTGCTCATGATCCTAAGGTTGACTCTTATAAAGATCCTAGAAAGAAAGAAAAGAAGAGTGGTGGCCTAGTAAAGCCTTCCATCTCCAGGCCTTATATGGCTTCATCTGAAAAGTCCCAAAAGACAAATGAGACAAAGAAAAATAATAACAAAAGATAATGTCTATCATCCAGTGGAATTGCAGAGGTCTAAGTACTAGCATTGAGCAAATAAAAACTTTAACCAGGGACACAGACACGAAGGTAATTTGTCTACAGGAAACCAAGATCAGTGACAAACCATTTAATCCTGGACTCAATTATCATTTTTGTAGATCCCCTCCTTTGCAAGCTGCAAGAGCTCAAGGTGGTACAGGTTTTATTATTCACAAATCTGTAAAATTTGAAACAATCCCACTCAATACACCACTACAGGCATGTGCAGTTAGAACTCATATCGGGAAAAAAATTACTTTATGCTCGCTATATATTGAACCATCCTTAGAACTTTTCCTCTTAGATCATGCTGGTAATCCAAGAAGGCTTAGACTTTCTGACCTTCAAGACTTGATCAATCAGCTTCCTGCCCCTTTTATTTTAATGGGTGATTTTAATGCAAAGCATACTTTATGGGGTGGAAATGTGTGCGATAGATGGGGTAATCTTGTTGAAGAATTAATCGACAACAATGATGTCATACTAATGAATGATGGTT
>NC_090735.1:47521340-47531340 GCF_036898095.1 Palaemon carinicauda | reverse complement strand
TTGAGTGTTTAGGAATATGTGGAGCTTTTTCTTACGTATGCAGTATTAACAAGTCTCTCTCTCTCTCTCTCTCTCTCTCTCTCTCTCTCTCTCTCTCTCTCTCTCTCTCTCTCTCTCTCTCTCTCTCATATATATATATATATATATATATATATATATATATATACATATATATATATATATATATATATATATATATATATATATATATATATATATATATATACATATATATATATATATATATATATATATATATATATATATATATATATATATATATATATATATATATAACAAGATGGTCATGAACAAAACGATATAGTGGAAATAAAATTAGCTACGGAACCTAAACACGATCTCCAAATATAATCCACAAAACAACAATGTAGGTATAATCACATCAAACGAACGCTTTCTAACAACAACAACAACAACAACAACAATAATAATATAACCATGAAATGAATATTTTGAAGTGTAACACAATACACAAATTTAATTTGGAGTTTTTATGCTATATATATACATATGTATATATACATATATATACACGAGAATATTTATATATATATATATATATATATATATATATATATATATATATATATATATATATATATATACGCGAGAATATATATATTTATATATATATATATATATATATATATATATATATATATATATATATATATATATATATATATATATATTCTCGTGTATATATATATATATATATATATATATATATATATATATATATATATATATATATATATTCTCGTGTGTATATATATGTATATATATATATATATATATATATATATATATATATATATATATATATATTCTCGTGTATATATATATATATATATATATATATATATATATATATATTCTCGTGTATATATATGTATATATATATATATATGTATATATATAGCATAAAAACTCCAAATGAAATTTGTGTATTGTGTTAAACTCCAAAATATTTATTTCATGGTTATATTATTGTTGTTGTTGTTGTTGTTGTTAGAAAGCGTTCGTTTGATGTGATTATACCTACATTGTGTTTTGTGGATTATATTTAGAGATCGTGTTTAGGTGCCGTAGCTAATTTTATTTCCACTATATCGTTTTGTTCATGACCACCTTGTTGTCATTATCCGATTTAGGCGTAAAAAAAGTGGAAATTGAACCAGGAATGACAAGCTTTGACTAAATCCATAGCCAAAATTCTTCAAGAAAGTAGAGAAAGATGATAAACCAGAGGCGTACAGTAGAAATAAGGCTACGGAAGTCATTCTTTAATGTTATCGTCCATCTGTATGATATTTAAAAGGAAGAAAATCAAATAATTAACTGGAGTGCATCCACTGAAATATGTATAAAGAAATGACACTTTGAACTCAAAAAAAAAAAAAAAAAAAAGAAATAAAAATAAAAATGGTGTCAGCCTTTAACACTATAAAACTACAAGAAACCGAACATGGCCTTTGCACATACCACCTTTACACCCAAGCTACTGCCAGATTGAACTGTGTATAGAAGGACTACACTTCTATTCATGTTTCGTGGATATCGAGTGACGGAGTGAAAATAAAAATGTTTCATGTGGTCCGCCATATCTTGTTAGATAAACTACTTTGAATTTTAGGAGGATATTGTTCTGGAAATTTAATTGAATAGAAGAAAAATATAATTAGGGACACAAACGAATGATATTCCATGCCAGTTTCATCCAAATGTTCAACAATTTTGCTAAACTTCAGATACAATATCTGTTTTGATATATTTCAAAATAGTTTGAAATTATGTTATCATAGATTAGTTATGTTAAGTAACCAAGAACACAAAAGCCTTTCAGTAAATAAAAAAAAAAATGGGTTGGATCAATTTTTCGACCGTCAGCTGTACTTCATTTTCAATACCTGTTTTTGTCCCTTCCACTCACTCTTTGCTAGTACATAGGTAACGGATTTGCCTAGAATTCGCATGGCAGCAGATTGATCCCAGCACGGAACCTGGAAATTAAGCTGTCCACGGGGGAGAATACTGTTGTAGTTGGGCACCACGGGGTAGGGGGGCGCTTTTCCGGCTGACGTTCTGGTGTGCATCTATTCGGACGAAACTGGAACTTAAACCAGATATGTTTACCTTTACTTTACACTGCCCTGTAATTATTATTATTATTATTATTATTATTATTATTATTGTTATTATTGTTATTGTTATTATTATTATTATTACTTGCTAAGCTACAAACCTAGTTGGTAAAGCAGGGTGCTATAAGCCAAGGGGCTGCAACAGAGAATATAGCCCAGTGAGCAGAGGAAACAAGGAAAAATAAAATATTTTAAGAACAGCAGCAACATTGATATAAACATATCCTATATAAACTATGAAATCTTTAACACAACAAAAGGAAGAGAAATAAGATAGAATAGTGTTTCCGAGTGTACCCTCAAGCAAGAGAACTCTAACCCAAGACTGTGGAAGACCATGGTACAGAGGCTATGGCACTCACTACCCAGGACTAGAGAACAATAGTTTCATTTTGGAGTGGTCCCTTTAATTCCTTCCCCGTCTAAATATATGATTACTAAATATTTTCTCTTATATCAAATGTTAATAATTGTTTTTTTCACTTTTTAGAATATAAACTGATGTATTTCATAATCCTCAAAATTTCAACGACTCTGACATTACCTGTAATTCTTGTTTATAAAATCCTCCTCAATTCTATTTCCTTTTCCACGAACCCGGGTACACAAGATTTTGAAGCAGCGTTCCAATCTCGAAATACTTTCAATAATCGTATTATTCCATCACCGAGATTTTTGGAAATATTAAATTCCGAAAGAGAACTGACCCTACTTCCTGTGACGGGTGGAAGGAGGAGGTGAATGGCAGTGCGTGAGAAGTATGGTTCAAGGAGTCTTCGCTTGGTTCATTAAACCGAGTATCCAGGTCAGGGTTGCATCCGGGAGGAGGGAATAAAGGAAGGGTTTTAGCTGGATGGAGGGCTGAAATGCACGAGAGAGAGAGAGAGAGAGAGAGAGAGAGAGAGAGAGAGAGAGAGAGAGAGAGAGAGAGACCAATTAGTATATAAAACATGAAATATGCATCTTGTGTGAGGAATTATAAGTTTTCCTGCTCCTGAATTTCACCAATAAAAAACCCTTTCCTTCAGCCAAGAGAAAACCCTCATAGATAAAAGCCCTACGAGAAGACCCTTCTTTCCTAGTTCAATCTCACGGAGTAATTGTAAACCTTTGCGATATCTTCCCCCGAACACCACTCAAGAGGGAATTTCCCCTTTATCGCTAAATAAATACCGCTACCTGAAACACCATCGCGAGAAACGGCAAATGACCAATTCCTCTCAGAGTTGTGAAATCGCCGAACTAAGGATCCAGACATGATCAGAGCAGGCGAATGGAAACGCTTCCATTACTCTGAGAAAAGGGTATGGTGTGTGTTATTACTGGTTTTATTTCTTTGCCCAAGAATAAAGTAGAGGGTTTAACTATCCATAGGACCCCTTAACGAAGATTGGAGTGGTGGCCAGAGGGTAGGACCGTAGGACCTGTGACGGGCCGAGAGAGGAGTTGTGAACTCAAAGGCAGATTGAAAACGACTGAGTTATTTATTAAGGAACACTTTTCTTTATATACAAAACCTCAAGGCAACAGGACATGACCTGTTCGAGAGACAGATAATGTTACTGAGCAAAACGGAGAAATGATCATTCAGGTTCTTTTTAGTGCGAGGTAAGAGCGCAGATACAAGCATAATATATACAAAATAATTATGTACAATTGTGTGACACACGGTTGGTACATGGCTCCCCCCCCTAAAAATGACATACTGTACATGTTAAATAGGGCGCCCTGATCTAGAGAGGCGAACTGTAGGCGGGTCATCTGGCAGAAGATAAGCAGGTTTTAGACGATCAATGGAGACCCAGTCTTCTTTGCCCCGAATGTTTAGGAGGAATGCTTTCGGACTGCATCGGATCACAAGGAAAGCGCCCGTGTAAGGGGGCGTTAGTGGTGGCTTGCTGGTGTCGTTGCGCAGGAAGACGTGCGTTGCAGAGTGCAAGTCCGTTGGTATGTGATGCTTCGCTGGGGGCTTGTAAGTCTGTCTGGCAGCACGGAGTAAATTTTCCCACGACGTGACGTATGCGCTGGAGATCGTCGGAGGAGGTTGTAGAAGGAAAAAATTCTGCAGGGACGACCAACGGGTCGCTATACACCATTTCGGCTGCTGAGACGTCGAGGGCGTCTTTAGGAGTGGTCCTTAGTCCAAGGAGGACCCAGGGAAGCTGAGTAAACCAGTTGCAATCCTTGCAGCGGGACATCAAAGCTGCTTTGAGGGTGCGATGAAAACGTTCAACCATTCCATTGGCAGCGGGGTTGTAGGCCGTTGTCTGATGTAGGGTGATGCCCAGGAGATTCGCTAATGACGTCCATAATTGAGAGGTGAAAGTTGTTCCCCTGTCAGAAGTAATATGCTCAGGGATACCGAATCTTGAAATCCATCCAGAGAGTAAGGCAGATGTACATGAGGCGGACGTTGCAGTTTCCATGGGAATGGCTTCAGGCCAACGAGTGGAGCGGTCGATGACGTTAAACAGGTAACGATGTCCTTGTGATGTAGGTAGGAGGCCTACAACGTCGACGTGAATGTGTGCGAAAAGACGCTGAGGTCGAGGAAAGGTGCCCACTCCTGAATCCGTGTGTCGATGTACTTTGGAAGTTTGGCAAGAAGTACACGCACGGACCCAATCCTTAGCATCCTTAGAAATGCCATGCCAAATAAATAAATGTTTGTATTTTTATAAATACTCATATATGAATGTATGTAAATAGATAGATAGGTAGACAGATGTATAACCCTTTGTAATTATGTACATATGTATTAAAGAATTGTTCGGGTATACGTTTGTGCCTGTTATATAGTTATATTATTTTATAAACTCGTGTGTAATTTATTAAAGCAGTATTCATATAATTTCATTGCCTTAAAGAAAGGAATAAATACTAGAGAGGTATTGGATCCTTTGACTGGCCAGACAGTAATGCATTAGATCCCTCTCTCTGGTCACGGCTTATTTTTTCTTTGCCTACACTCACACAGAATAGTTTGGCGTATTCTTTACATATTCTTGTCTTTCCTCATACACCTGACAACAATGAGATACTTAACACCTCTTCACCCAAGGGGTTAATTACTGTATTGCAATTTTTTCAGTGTACTTTCCTGTTGTAAGGGTAGAAGAGACTCTTTAGCTGTGGTAAGCAGCTCTTCTAGGAGGACACTCCAAAATTAAACCACTGTTTTCTAGTCTTGAGTAGTGCCATAGCCTCTGTACCATGGTCTTCCACTGTCTTGGGTTGGAGTTCTCTTGCTTGAGGGTACACTCAGTCACACTATTTTCTCTTATTTTTTTTTCTTCCTCTTGTTTTTTTGAAATGGTGTGTTGGGCAGGCTTAATAGAAGGGCCATGGATGCCTGGTGGTTTATCAAGAGCTTGTCTTTTCCTTTTTCTGATTCTTTTTCTTCTCAAAACCATCCTTACTGTCCTCCCTTCAGTTGAAGTGGCTATCCTGGGGGGTATTTAGCCTTGCATGGTGTATCGGCTCCTCCATGTTGACCAGTTTTTCCGACTTTTTACTATAGTCTATGGGTATCATCAATCACTTTGTTTATAATTCTGTACGTATTGTTTTTGTTATAATTCTTGTTAATCTAGTTTTTAAGTATGTGTCTCTTTTTTTTTATTTGTATTAATTCTTATGCTGTCTGGAGACATTGAGCAAAATCCGGGACCAGTACGTCCTAGATTTCGTCAATGTCGTCTTCTGTATTGCAATATTCGTGGTCTTCATGCAAATATCCAAGACCTTACAGTTGCGTCCAGCACAGTATGATATTATTTTGTGCTCAGAAACTTTGGTTTCTAATATGAGGCACTCATCTGAGCTCCTTATAACTGGTTTTAAGAAGCCAATAATGTTGAAACGTGATGCCATCCCTAGGGCCAGGGGAATGGCGGTGTATATTAGGACCGAGTACGCTGCTTCTCATAACTCCTGCTATCAATCTGGATGTCATGAAATTCAGGTAATAAAAGTTTGTGGCAGTCATAACAACTTTTATTTGTATTCGATCTACCGGAATCCCGACATGAATGATTCTATCTTCGATTGTCTTCTTACCATTATGGCTAAGATACAAGAAGATGATAGAAAGGCTTCTTTTGTCTTTGTTGGTGATTTTAATGCTCACCATAGGGAGTGGATAAGTTCTATCTCTCCTATCGATCGCCATGGCTTAAGAGCTTTAGATTTTGCCTCTGAATCAGACTGTGAGCAAATCATAAATGAAGCTACTCACACGTCTGGTAATTGCTTGGACCTCGTATACACTGACTCCCCTGGCATTATAACTAGTAAGGTTGGTTCTCCAGTCGGGACATCTGATCATGCCTTGATTTCATTATTAGTGAAGACTGAGCAGCCTGTCCCTGATATATCATATTCTTGTAAAATTTATATGAAATCCCAAGCAGACTGGAATGGGATTTTACATGATCTTTTCTGCTTGAATTGGTCACAATTATATAATAGTGTAGATCCTGTTGTCCCTTTGAATGAGATTCTAGTCAACATAATTGATAGGCGTATCCCTTCTCATGTGCTAAGGTACCGAGTGAAGGACAAACCGTGGTTCAATGATGATTGTAAACGTGCTTTTTTGGAGAAGCAGGAGGCCTATCAACTTTGGAAGGGTAACAGATCAGATTTGACCTGGAACAACTATACTCGGCTTCGAGCTTTTGCTCAGGGAGTTTATGCCTCAACTGAAAAGGAGTACAATTTAACCATAAAAGAAACACTCTCTGGTACAACTCAGGAACATAAATGGTGGTCTACCCTTAAATCTGCACTCTTCGGTGTAGATGCAACAGTTCCTCCTTTACTTAAACCAGATGGCTCAGTCACTCACTGGCCAAAGGAAAAGGCAACCCTTTTGATTGATGTTTTTGACAGTAAACAGAGTAATGAAAAACTTGAACTTCCTCATTCCTGTTTTCCTGAGGCTAAACTAACTAGTTTAGCTTTTCGATCTCGTGAGATTAAAGCTCTGTTGGTGGACCTTGATACTTATGGAGGTGTAGACCCAAATGGCTCAAGTGCCACTGATTACCGCCCAATTTCCATAACTCCCATATTATCTAAAGTTTTTGAACGTCTTCTGGCAAAACGTCTTAATATGTTTGCTGAAGGTAATCATCTACTCCCTAGTTTGCAATTTGGTTTTCGTAAAGGCCTTGGAGCAGATAATGCCCTTCTTACAATCTCCAATGCTGTACAGAAATCCCTTGATTGTGGTCGGGAAGTTCGTATGATTGGCATTGATTTTAGTGCTGCCTTTGACCGTGTTAATCATGAGGCCCTTGTTTTCAAACTGAAACAGTTGGGAGTGGGTGGGTCGTTTCTTAGCATTATCATTGATTTTTTTAAGTAATAGATCTCAACGAGTTGTTGTTGATGGGTACCATAGTGACTATAGGAATGTGATATCCGGTGTTCCACAGGGTAGTGTTCTTGGCCCATTACTTTTCATACTATATACACATGACATGTGGTTTGGCCTAGAAAACAAGCTTGTTGCATATGCAGATGATGCTACTCTCTTTGTATCAATTCCATCGCCTGAATGTAGAGCTAGAGTTGGTGAATCCCTTAATAGAGATATAGCTAGAATTAGTGCATGTTGCAAATTATGGGGTATGAAGTTGAATCCTAACAAAACTCAAAGTATGATTATAAGTAGGTCAAGGACGGTGGCTCCTCAAAATCCGGATCTCAGTATTGATAATGTTTCTTTAAATATGTATGACTCTTTCAAAATTTTAGGTGTGATTCTCGACAGTAAATTTACTTTTGAGAAACATATAAGGGGTGTGTCTTCTTCAATTGCACAAAAAATAGGCTTATTGAGAAAGTCTTTCAAGATTTTCGGTGATTAATCTATTCTGAAGAAGTGTTTTAATTCTTTCATTCTACCTTGTTTTGAGTATTGTTCTCCTGTCTGGTGTTCAGCTGCTGATTCTCATCTTAATTTGTTGGACAGAAACTTACGGTCTATTAAATTTCTTATTCCTGATCTAGATATTAATCTCTGGTACCGTCGTTCAATTAGTTAATTATGCATGTTGCATAAGATTTTTCATAACTCTGACCATCCTTTACATTCAGATCTCCCTGGACAATTATATCCTGTTCGTAATACTAGGCAGGCAGTTAATTCTAATAGCCAGGCCTTCTCCATCACGAGGCTCAATACTACGCAGTACTCTAGAAGTTTTATTCCAGCTGTGACCAAGTTGTGGAATGATCTTCCTATTCGGGTGGTTGAATCAGTAGAACATCAAAAGTTCAAAGTTGGAGCAAATGCTTTTTTGTTGACCAGGCGGACAGGGGTCTTTTTATAGTTTTTTTTATGACATATTTGTTTTTGATGTTGTTAATAGTTTATATATGACATGTCTGTTTTGACGTTGTTACTTATTTTAGAATGATTTATTGTTAATTTGTTCTCTTCATTTATTTATGTCCTTATTTCCTTTCCTCACTGGGCTATTTTTCCCTGTTGGAGCCCCTGGGCTTATAGCATCTTGCTTTTCCAATTAGGGTTGTAGCTTGGATAGTAATAATAATAATAATAATAATAATAATAATAATAATAATAATAGCTCACATTGTCTTTCTTGTTTCGTCTTTTCTGAAAAAATAATATGTGCTCTAATTTTTGTAGGCTTTTTAATTCAGGGAAAATGAAACGCTTAGTGAATCTCCCGAGCAACAGGATACGAAGCCATTTCTCATTTTAATGAGGACGGTTTGTTGGTGACGGGAGGAGACGACGGGCCTTCTAAGAACGGAGGATCACGGAAGCCATTACGAGCTGGCTTTGGAAACGGACAGGCTGTCTCCGATCGGAAAGACAGTTAGCGGCAACAAGAAAAAATGGAAAGCCTCTCAAACCCCCCCCCCTCCCTCCAAACCTTACTCACGAACTCGTACCTCTTATGTATGATGGATGATATGCCGACAACAAGAGAGTACAAAGTGTTTAGGAATGTGTGGAGCTTTGTCTTACGTATGCTGTATTATCAAGTTAGTCTCTCTCTCTCTCTCTCTCTCTCTCTCTCTCTCTCTCTCTCTCTCTCTGTATATATATATATATATATATATATATATATATATATATATATATATATATATATATATATATATATATATATATATTATATATTTTGAATAAAATCTCCAAATAAGATATGTAATTATAGTGTAAAACTCCAAAATATTTATTCCATTATAGCCTAAAAATTAAACGTTTTTTTTTTTTTTAGATATAAAATCTTCAAATGAAATTTTTAGATGACGAAGATTTGTTCACTCCACACATTGCGTTTTCTATCTGCTTTATATGTGTACTACGTGATGTGTTTGTGATTGGAGAAAATGTTACAGCTAATATTATTATTTTTATTATTATTTTTATTATCATTATTATTGTTATTATCATTATTATTATTATTATTATTATTATTGTTGTTGTTGTTGCTGTAGTTATTGTTATTGGTGTTATCGTGGTTAGAAAGCGTTCTCTTGATGAAGTGATTATACCTGCATTGTGTTTTATGGATTCTATTTGGAGATCATGTTTAAGTGCTGTAGCTAATTTTTTTTTTTTTATTTTTTTTATTTTTTTTTTTTTTTTGAGGACCATCTTGGCACCATCCGGTTTAATCGTAATTAAGAGATGAATCAGGAATGATAATCTTTGACAAAATCGATATCTATAATTCTTCAAGAAAGAAGAGAGAAATAAATGGGATCTAAAGCCCCCCTGACACTTGCATGCATTTCTGGCACGCACTGGGTGGTTCCTGCACTGTTCACGACAAGTTCACGAAACA
>NC_090735.1:47510966-47518466 GCF_036898095.1 Palaemon carinicauda | reverse complement strand
CACTTGAGAGGGAATTTCCCTTCTATTGCTAAATAAATACCGCTACCTGAAACCACCATCGCCAGAAACAGCAAATGACCAATTCCTCTCAGAGTTGTGAAATCGCCGAACTATGGCACCAGACATGATCGGAGCAGGCGAATGGAAACACTTCCATTACTCCTGAGAAAAGGGTTTTGTGTGTGTCATTACTGGTTTTATTTCTTTGCCCAAGAATAAAGTAGAGGGTTTAACTATCCATAGGATCCATTAACGAAGATTAGAGTGGTGGCCAGAGGGTAGGACCCGATCCAGTAATTCTCCGAGTGCCAAAGTTTGGTCGGAATCTGAAGACGATCCTTTGGTAGGAAATTCGCGCTGAAACGATGGATTTTCTCGGTGGAATCGAGTAAGTTAAATAGATTCGTGTTTACCTTATCGTGATCTTTTCAACCATGAAGCTGTTTCCCTTACCAAACGGTAATTTGGAGAATTGTATATCGCTCGGGAAAATTTCCTTTTCTAACCACTGAATCAAATTATTAAATTAAGCTTCCCTTAAATCAGTATCTGTAGAAAGAAGCATTCAGGAAAAGTTTTGTGCACCAAAATCACTATTAATTGTTTTACTATCTAAATACACATTACATTAACATGTTTATTCCTTTTTTTATCTCAATCTCTTCATAGTTCCTTTTCAGTACAGGAAACAAAATTCCAATAATCATTGGAAATATTTGTTTATAAGGACAATTTTGATCACCACTTGCACGCATTTGTGGCACGCATTGTCTCGCCTTGTGTCGTGAACTTGTGTGAACGATGCGGGAATTGGCGTGAACGTGACGTGAACGGTGCGTGGCATACGTGCCGAGAATTTTGAAATGTTCAAAATTTGTAGCACGCATTGTCACGACAAAATTGGCGTGAACTTGTCGTGAACGATGCGCGAACTGGAGTGAAAGCGTCGTGAACAGTGCGGGATGATGCGTGCCAGTGCGTGGCAATTAAATCAATGGATTTATCCCTACTAAGGGACGATGCGGGAGGATGAGTGCCAGTGCGTGGCAATTAAATCAATGGATTTATCCCTACTTCCTCATAATCATCAAAGAAAAAATCTGTATAATGTCAATATATTCTTTTACCTCTCCCCTTTCCTTATTCAATTGAGAGAGAGAGAGAGAGAGAGAGAGAGAGAGAGAGAGAGAGAGAGAGAGAGAGAGAGAGAATAAGCTTCAATATCTCTCTCTCTCTCTCTCTCTCTTGGTATTATTATCAGCAAGGATTTGAAGTTCACCAAACAGAGCATAAAAGCTGAAAAGAAAGCACAAAACATAATAGGTTACATAAAGAGACAATTCAAATACAGAGATATAGACACTGTAGGCCTACTACAGCTGTAGGCCTATACAGATACACCATTAAATAAATACATTTCAAATTCATCTATTCCGCTTTTAAAATATATTAAAAACTTTTCCTTTATTCTCCTACACAATCTACAACTTTACCCTTTGACTAAGTCTATCGGCAAAATTATTATTCACGCTTACACTAACATAGGCCTAGGTGCGAATCTAAGGAATTTGCACTTGATTTTTCACTAACTTTTACCCCCTGCACTCTTTTATACCTCGGAGAGAGAGAGAGAGAGAGAGAGAGAGAGAGAGAGAGAGAGAGAGAGAATTATTGATTTTATAACACAAAAAGAGGACAGATGTTCTTTAATCCCTTCATGAGCAGGTGTAATACTTGAGAGATATATTTTCTTTATTTTGCTTATGGTTTATTGAATGTGTATACACACACACAAACATATATATATATATATATATATATATATATATATATATATATATATATATATATATATAAACAAACAGGAAAAGTTACAAAACTGAAAAAAAGTTCACAACCGCCATTTATATAAGGGCGACTAAAGAAATTTACCCTGGCGAGACACTTCAATGCTCACAGGGCACCTAACCAACCTAATATTTTAGATATAATATCTTTTCTGCCTCAGTTTCAATAATATTAGTTTACAAACGATACAACAAAAACTAATGAATGGAATAGTCATCTTTCAATTAAATTAAAGTGGGTTCCAAATATCTGATCAGCACATAACTGCCATAAAATATTATTTTTTCAGTAAATTATAAAGCTTAAAAATTATTCAAACCAGTTAATTACCTATAATAATTAAGTAATAAAATGTATACTAAATAGAAGTATAATTGTTACAAATATCTATAAAGATAACCCACACATTAAAACAGGGGATATTAATCAAAGACTAGCACAAGAATACGCTTTTGATAAAAATCATGTAGGAAGCCCCGTCTTTAAATATGATGTGGCCAAGACGTGAACTGGAGTGAACGATGCGTGAACAATGCGGAAAGATGCGGAAAGATGAGTGAACGTGTCGTGAACTTGTCATGAACTAGTCGTGCCAATTCGTGCCATGTCCTGAAAGTGGCGTGAACTTGTCGTGAACTATGCTTGAATGTTTCGTGAACTTGTCGTGAACAGTGCAGGAACCACCCAGTGCGTGCCAGAAATGCATGCAAGTGTCAGGGGGGCTTTAGATCCCATTTCTTTCTCTCTTCTTTCTTGAAGAATTATAGATATCAATTTTGTCAAAGATTATCATTCCTGATTCATCTCTTAATTACGATTAAACCGGATGGTGCCAAGATGGTCCTCAAAAAAAAAAAAAATAAATAAATAAAATAAAATTAGCTACAGCACTTAAACATGATCTCCAAATAGAATCCATAAAACACAATGCAGGTATAATCACTTCATCAAGAGAACGCTTTCTAACCACGATAACACCAATAACAATAACTACAGCAACAACAACAATAACATTAATAATAATAATAAATAATAATATAATAATAAATAATAATAATAATAATAATAATAATAATATTAGGTGTACCATTTTCTCTAATCACAAACACATCACGTAATACACATATAAAGCAGATAGAAAACGCAATGTGTGGAGTGAACAAATCTTCGTCATCTAAAAATTTCATTTGAAGATTTTATATCTAAAAAAAAAAAAAAACGTTTAATTTTTAGGCTATAATGGAATAAATATTTTGGAGTTTTACACTATAATTACATATCTTATTTGGAGATTTTATTCTAAATATATAATTTATGTATATATATATATATATATATATATATATATATATATATATATATATAGAGAGAGAGAGAGAGAGAGAGAGAGAGAGAGAGAGAGAGAGAGAGAGAGAGAGAGAGAGAGAGAGACTAACTTGTTAATACAGCATACGTAAGACAAAGCTCCACACATTCCTAAACACTTTGTTCTCTCTTGTTGTCGGCATATCATCCATCATACATAAGAGGTACGAGTTCGTGAGTAAGGTTTGGAGGGAGGGGGGGGGGGTTTGAGAGCCTTTCCATTTCTTCTTGTTGCCGCTAACTGACTTTCCGATCGGAGACAGCCTGTCCGTTTCCAAAGCCAGCTCGTAATGGCTTCCGTGATCCTCCACTCTTAGAAGGGCCGTCGTCTCCTGACGTCACCGCCAAACCGTCCTCGTTAAAATGAGAAATGGCTTCGTATCCTGTTGCTCGGGAGATTCACTAAGCGTTTCGTTTTCCCTGAATTAAAAAGCCTACAAAAATTAGAGCACATATTCTTTTTTCAGAAAAGACGAAACAAGAAAGACAATGTGAGCTATTATTATTATTATTATTATTATTACTATCCAAGCTACAACCCTAGTTGGAAAAGCAAGATGCTATAAGCCCAGGGGCTCCAACAGGGAAAAATAGCCCAGTGAGGAAAGGAAATAAGGAAATAAATAAATGAAGAGAACAAATTAACAATAAATCATTCTAAAATAAGTAACAACGTCAAAACAGACATGTCATATATAAACTATTAACAACATCAAAAACAAATATGTCATAAATAAACTATAAAAAGACTCCTGTCCGCCTGGTCAACAAAAAAGCATTTGCTCCAACTTTGAACTTTTGAAGTTCTACTGATTCAATCACCCGATTAGGAAGATCATTCCACATCTTGGTCACAGCTGTAATAAAACTTCTGGAGTACTGCGTAGTATTGAGCCTCGTGATGGAGAAGGCCTGGCTATTAGAATTAACTGCCTGCCTAGTATTACGAACAGGATATAATTGTCCAGGGAGATCTGACTGTAAAGGATGGTCAGAGTTATGAAAAATCTTATGCAACATGCATAATGAACTAATTTAACGACGGTACCAGAGATTAATATCTAGATCAGGAATAAGAAATTTAATAGACCGTAAGTTTCTGTCTAACAAATTAAGATGAGAATCAGCAGCTGAACACCAGACAGGAGAACAATACTCAAAACAAGGTAGAATGAAAGAATTAAAACACTTCTTCAGAATAGATTGATCACCGAAAATCTTGAAAGACTTTCTCAATAAGCCTATTTTTTGTGCAATTGAAGAAGACACACCCCTTATATGTTTCTCAAAAGTAAATTTACTGTCGAGAATCACACCTAAAATTTTGAAAGATTCATACATATTTAAAGAAACTATCAATACTGAGATCCGGATTTTGAGGAGCCACCGTCCTTGACCTACATACGATCATACTTTGAGTTTTGTTAGGATTCAACTTCATACCCCATAATTTGCACCATGCACTAATTCTAGCTAAATCTCTATTAAGGGATTCACCAACTCTAGCTCTACATTCAGGGGATGGAATTGATGCAAAGAGAGTAGCATCATCTGCATATGCAACAAGCTTGTTTTTTAGGCCAAACCACATGTCATGTGTATATAGTATGAAACGTAATGGGCCAAGAACACTACCCTGTGGAACACCGGATATCACATTCCTATAATCACTATGGTGCCCATCAACAACAACTCGTTGAGATCTATTACTTAAAAAATCAATGATAATGCTAAGAAACGACCCACCCACTCCCAACTGTTTCAGTTTGAAAACAAGGGCCTCATGATTAACACGGTCAAAGGCAGCACTATAATCAATGCCAATCATACGAACTTCCCGACCACAATCAAGGGATTTCTGTACAGCATTGGAGAGTGTAAGAAGGGCATCATGTGCTCCAAGGCGTTTACGAAAACCAAATTGCAAACTAGGGAATATATGATTACCTTCAGCAAACCTATTAAGACGTTTTGCCAGAAGACGTTCAAAAACTTTAGATAATATGGGAGTTATGGAAATTGGGCGGTAATCAGTGGGACTTGAGCTACCACAAACACATTTGATAGAGGAGTAACATTACCAATTCTCCAACTAGTGCTAAAAGCTCCTCTTCTTGCTAACTTGCGCAAAATAACAAATAACTTTGGAGCTAAGAAATCTGCTGTCTTTATAAAAAACAAAGGAAAAATACCATTTGGGTCTACACCTCCATAAGTATCAAGGTCCACCAACAGAGCTTTAATCTCACGAGATCGAAAAGCTAAACTAGTTAGTTCAAGTTTTCCATTACTCGGTTTACTGTCAAAAACATCAATCAAAAGGGTTGCCTTTTCCTTTGGCAAGTGAGTGACTGAACCATCTGGTTTAAGTAAAGGAGGAACTGTTGCATCTACACCGAAGAGTGCAGATTTAAGGGTAGACCACCATTTATGTTCCTGAGTTGTACCAGAGAGTGTTTCTTTTATGGTTAAATTGTAATCCTTTTCAGTTGGGGCATAAACTCTCTGAGCAAAAGCTCGAAGCCGAGTATAGTTGTTCCAGGTCAAATCTGATCTGTTACCCTTCCAAAGTTGATAGGCCTCCTGCTTCTCCAAAAAAGCACGTCTACAATCATCATTGAACCACGGTTTGTCCTTCACTCGGTACCTTAGCACATGAGAAGGGATACGCCTATCAATTATGTTGACTAGAATCTCATTCAAAGGGACAACAGGATCTACACTATTATATAATTGTGACCAATTCAAGCAGAAAAGATCATGTAAAATCCCATTCCAGTCTGCTTGGAATTTCATATAAATTTTACAAGAGTATGATATATCAGGGACAGGCTGCTCAGTCTTCACTAATAATGAAATCAAGGCATGATCAGATGTCCCGACTGGAGAACCAACCTTACTAGTTATAACGCCAGGGGAGTCAGTGTATACGAGGTCCAAGCAATTACCAGACGTGTGAGTAGCTTCATTCATGATTTGCTCACAGCCTGATTCAGAGGCAAAGTCTAAAGCTCTTAAGCCATGGCGATCGGTAGGAGAGATAGAACTTAACCACTCCCTATGGTGAGCATTAAAATCACCAACAAAGACAAAAGAAGCCTTTCTATCATCTTGTATCTTAGCCATAATGGTAAGAAGACAATCGAAGATAGAATCATCTATGTCTGGATTCCGGTAGATCGAACACAAATAAAAGTTGTTATGCCTGCCACAAACTTTTATTACCTGAATCTCATGACATCCACATTGATAGCAGGACTTATGAGACGCAGGGTACTCGGTCATAATATACACCACCATTCCCCTGGCCCTAGGGATGGCATCACGTTTCAACATTATTGGCTTCTTAAAACCAGTTATAAGGAGCTAAGATGAGTGCCTCATATTAGAAACCAAAGTTTCTGAGCACAAAAGAATATCATACTGTCTGGACGCAACTGTAAGGTCTTGGATATTTGCATGAAGACCACGAATATTACAATACAGAAGACGACATTGACGAAATCTAGGACGTACTGGTCCCGGATTTTGCTCAATGTCTCCAGACAGCATAAGAATTAATAGAAATAAAAAAAAAGAGACATACTTAAAAACTAGATTAACAAGAATTATAACAAAAACAATACGTACAGAATTATAAACAAAGTGATTGATGATACCCATAGACTATAGTAAAAAGTCGGAAAAACTGGTCAACATGGAGGAGCCGATACACCATGCAAGGCTAAATACACTCCAGGATAGCCACTTCAACTGAAGGGAGGACAGTAAGGATGGTTTTGAGAAGAAAAAGAATCAGAAAAAGGAAAAGACAACCTCTTGATAAACCACCAGGCATCCATGGCCCTTCTATTAAGCCTGCCCAACACACCATTTCAAAAAAACAAGAGGAAGAAAAAAAAATAAGAGAGAATAGTGTGACTGAGTGTACCCTCAAGCAAGAGAACTCCAACCCAAGACAGTGGAAGACCATGGTACAGAGGCTATGGCACTACCCAAGACTAGAAAACAGTGGTTTAATTTTGGAGTGTCCTTCTCCTAGAAGAGCTGCTTACCACAGTTAAAGAGTCTCTTCTACCCTTACAAGAGGAAAGTACACTGAACAAATTGCAGTACAGTAATTAACCCCTTGGGTGAAGAGGTGTTAAGTATCTCATTGTTGTCAGATGTATGAGGAAAGACGAGAATATGTAAAGAATACGGCAAACTATTCTGTGTGAGTGTAGGCAAAGAAAATAAAAGCCGTGACCAGAGAGAGGGATCTAATGCATTACTGTCTGGCCAGTC
>NC_090735.1:47503466-47505966 GCF_036898095.1 Palaemon carinicauda | reverse complement strand
AGTTGGAAAGGCAGGATGCTATAACCTCAGAGGTCCAACTGGGAAAATAGCCCAGTAAGGAAAGGAAACCAGGAAAAATTAAAATTTCAGAAGATTAACATTAAAATAAATATCTCCAACATAAACTATAAAAACTTACCCAAGCCAAGAGGAAGAGAAACAATATAGAACCGCGTTCCAAAGTATACCCTCAAGCAAGAGAACTTGACCCCAGACAGTGGAAGACCATGGTACAGAGGTTGTGGCACTACCCAAAACAAGAGAACTACTAATTTAGGTGTGCCCTTCTCTTAGAAGAGCTGCTTACCATAGATAAAGAGTCTCTTCTAACCATACCAAGAGGAGAGTGGCCAGTGAACAATTACAGTGCAGTAGTTAACCCCTGGAGTGAATAAAAATTGTTTAGTAATCTGTGTTGTCAGGTGTATGAGGACAGAGGAGAATGTGTAAAGAATAGGCCACATTATTCGCTGTGTGTGTGTGTGTGTGTGTGTGTGTGTGTGTGTGTGTTTGTAAACGTAAAATGAACCATATCCAGAGAGAAGGATCCAATATAGTACTGTCTGGCCAGTCAAAAGACCCCATAACTCTCTAGAGGTAGTATCTCAACGCGTGGCTGGTGCCCTGGCCAACCTACTACCTACACACACACACACACACACATACACACACATATATATATATATATATATATATATATATATATATATATATATATATATATATATATATATATATATATATGTATATATATACACAGTATGTATATATATATATATACATACATATATATACATATATACATATATATATATATATATATATATATATATATATATATATATATATATATATATATATATATATATATGCATACATATATCGAAGAGATTAAAATAGGAAAAAATATCTTTTTAATAATGTACGTTAGACATTAGCATAGCTGTAAAAGCAAAGCAGATATAATGATTATCTATTTCAGAGAATAATTCCCCTATTCTTATAACAGTAATAAAAACCACCATTTCTTATGACAGTAAATATGAAACCGATCCTCTTCTTATGACAGCAATTAGAATAAAAATAAATATAGAATTAATTGAATAAAAGACAACAAACAAGTCAATGAATCTTAATTACTACTAATAAACGAAATTCCGGTCACGTGACCAAAAGGCAAAAGCTTTTAGATTTATGTTTGTGTCAACCGATTGATTCAGATAATTGTTTGTAACGACATAAACGAAGTAATTACTGAAGGGCATTGCTGATAAGGACCATAAAGGCTGACTAATGACCTTGGGACGATAATGGCCATTAATTTTGATTATTCTGTGCCTTAAATCATTAAGGATTCTGAGATAAGAGACGAGGTTGATTAGGTAGTAAATACTTTTTTCTTAATTACTATGCGTAATTGTTTATCTATATATATATATATATATATATATATATATATATATATATATATATATATATATATATATATTTAAATACCTAAATACGTATATAATGTGTACATGTATCACACACACACAAACACACATATATAAATATATGTATATATATATATATATATATATATATATATATATATATATATATATATATATATATATATATATATGTATAAATATATGCATATATACACATATATAAATACTATAACAACAAATACAGTTGTTTCTAGTCCACTGCAGAACAAATGCCTCAGTCATGTCCTTAATCATGGCTGAGGTTTAGCCATCTTTACCACCACGCTGGTCACTGCGAGTTGGTGATGGTGGAAGACCTTAGTCTGATTGCTCAAAGCAAACCAACCTACTGCAGTAGGGGTGGCGCTAACTAGTACAGCTTTGATGATCATGGCGATAGGCAACCCATTCACTATGTTAAGGATTGCCTACTAAGAAAGTGATATATATATATATATATATATATATATATATATATATATATATATATATATATATATATATATATATATATATATATATATAGATAGATAGATAGATACAGGTATATATATCTATATATACACATATATCTATCTATATATATATCCATCAACGCCAGGGACGTGCAGAGAACTTTTTCAGGGCAGGTGCTTAAGTGAAAAAAAGGGCAAAAATATAGAAATGAATGAGGCTAAATATATACCGCCTCAATAATTTTTAAAATTTATTTAAAATAGCCATTAATATTTCAAGAAAGAGATAAACATGACTGATATAGGTATCAGTGGGCTAATGTTTTTTATGAACATAAAATCTACAGTACCGACTACCAGAAGAACGAGGAAATTTAACAAAAGGAAAATTATATATATATTACTTTTATATAAATGACAAAGAAAATCAATCAGTATGATCAATAAACTTGGCTAATAACCAGACCTTATCATTGTATATTTATAAGAGAACCCTTCTGTGTGCCATTTCTTTCAATATGCTGATAACTTCACTGTTGTTGATTGTGATATTCTTTTCAACTGCTAGCA
>NC_090735.1:47488466-47490966 GCF_036898095.1 Palaemon carinicauda | reverse complement strand
TTTTCCCTGAACAAAATCGAGTCTGGGCTCAGCAAGGGTGAGGTCAGCCTTCCTGATTATGCGGAGCACGTTTGATTCAGTCTGTTCATGCAAGCAGCTAAAGAGTCCTGACGTGCAATTCAGTAAGTTTCCCATCGAGGCTGATTGCCACCTGACAAGGTGGCAGAAGTCTCTTTCTGATTCAATATTCACTCAAAGTTGAACCAGATGTTCAGTTTCTTTGAGTGCGTCAACTATCGCTGGCTACGAAGGTATATGGGTGTGCAGACAAAATGTCGAGAGACAAAATGTCGACTGACAAAATGTCGAGAGACAAAATTTCGAAAGGACAAAATGTCTTTTGTAGATTTTTCCCAAATATCGGCAGGCCCGCCCTGCCCTTGAATACCCTTTGTGTCCTCCCCCCTATCCCATCGTTATCTCGTCCGAAATAGTTACTTGAAACTTCAGTGCTACTGGGAACAATAGGCTGATATTAAGGCCTCTCCGAATGTTTCTCGTTACCACTTGCGAGTCGTGTAAACTCCGCCCGGTCATTTACTCTTGTTTACGGTTATGACATTGCTGTTATCGACAGTTCAGTTGCCCTATTGGGTCTATGACCGCAGTTGATGAAGAAATTAGAAGAATCACTTATTTCGCTTTTTCATGAAAGGGTAATCTTGGCTATTTTCTTTAGCAATTCGTAAGGATTATTAGATATTTTCTTAAGCCATTCGTAAGGAATGTTGGATATTTTCTTATGCAATTCGTAAGGATGTTTGGATATTTTTTTATGAAATTCGTAAGGATTGTTGGATATTTTCTTATGTAATTCGTAAGAATTGTTGGATATCTTCTTATACACTTAGTAAGGATTGTTGGATATTTTCTTAATTAATTCGTAAGAAATATTGGATATTTTCTCATGCAATTCGTAAGGATTGTTGGATACTTTCTTATACAAATCGTAAGGATTGTGCTGGAGTGAATGTCTTTTTGAATACTACAAGGAATAAATATTTTTTTTTTCCAGAGAGAAGCGTCAGATACTGGTTCCATTATTTTTACCTGTTGATTTAAGAGGTAGATGGACCAAACCTCACCTCCATAAAATGCACAACAACAGGTTATAATCAATAAAACAATACAAATGATAGTAAAAATAAGGTCAAAAAAAGAATGAGAAAGTTATAAATGAGATGTTCAGAGAAACAGTTTTCACATCTATCCATTTTTGAGTTACTATTCACAATTCGTTTATCACCTATGAGAGTAAATTGGTATTTACTACACAAAAAGGTTGCTGTCTTATTAATTAAACAAAATTTCACGACAAAATGTCTGATAAATTGCTAATAATTATAACAGGTGTGTAAAATTTTTAGTCATTATAACCAACTTTTAATAAATGTACTTCAGAATATCTTTATTGGATATATAAATCATACTACCCGAATAGTAATAATAGAAAAAAAAAATTAAATGAGATGCAAGTTAGCCAAAGAGATATTTGTTTTAGAGGCAATTTCGAAATCCCATCTTCATCTCCAGATTATATATATATATATATATATATATAATATATATATATATATATATATATATATATATATATATATATATATATATATAAAATATGTCCTCAACTAAGCATTCCTCCTGGCTGGTACAGTGGTAAAGTATTCGCTTTGCATTCACATGTCAGCATATCGATCCCAAACAGGGACTCTGAGTTTTAGCTGTTTTCTTGGGGGTGGGGGGGGGCTGGTATGGTTGTGCCCCCAGAGGGGGAGGGGGGTTTACCCAACTTACGTTTTGGAGAGCACCAGTTGTCATAAAACTGGAATTGAAACAAGACAACTTTACCTTTATACTTCTCTACTTCCTAATTATAAAGTAATTAGTGTCGGATTACCTAAGGATGAACATTAATAAATCCAGACCATTTAAATCAGAGAGAGAGAGAGAGAGAGAGAGAGAGAGAGAGAGAGAGAGAGAGAGAGAGAGAGACCTGAATATAGTGTTAATTTTCCAACAATTTAATTAAACATTACACCAAGTTATCGTTTCTCGGTCTTTTTCAGTTATTAAAACATATAAAAGCATAATTGATAGTGAGCATTTCAAGAAAACTAATTAGGATTTTCTCAAAGTCTAATGACATTGGCGCAAAACAATTAACATCTGCCTCCACAGGAGAGAACCCATTAGAAGTTCGAACGGAAATCATACGCGTTCAATTACCTCCTCGTATCATTGTCGACACATTTTTATTCTCAAAATTAAACGGACAATTATGGCTCCTCGGAAGCTGACACGGGACAGAAGCCTTCTCTGACTGACGATACCTTTTTATGCAGCCTTAAAATGGGATAAAACTGCAGGCAAGTTTTGTTCGCTGTAGGATAGGAAAACCATAAGACTATTCCATTTTGCGTATATATTATCCTTATTAATTGTATTTGGCCCTAAACTGACCGTGAATGACGATAGCTTTTTATACTGCATTTAAATAGGT
>NC_090735.1:47478466-47483466 GCF_036898095.1 Palaemon carinicauda | reverse complement strand
GTCAACTTTCAGTATTTGAAGACAGGACGATCGCTGGTTACGAAGGTATCACCAATCTATATTCTACCTAGTATTTTGGGGGTATATTATTATTATTATTATTATTATTATTATTATTATTATTATTATTATTATTATTATTATTATTATCCAAACTACAACCCTAGTTGGAAAAGAAAGATGCTATAAGCCCAGGGGCTCCAACAGGGAAAAATAACCCAGTGAGGAAAGGAAATAAGGAAATAAATAAATGATGAGAACAAATTAACAGTAAATCATTCTAAAACAGTAACAACGTCAAGACAGATATGTCTTATACAAACTGTAAAAAGATTTATGTCAGTCTGTTCAACATAAAATCATTTGCTGCAACTTTGAGCTTTTGCAGTTCTACTGATTTCAACTACCCGATTAGGAAGATCATTCCACAACTTGGTCACAGCTGGAATAAAACTTCTAGAATACTGTGCAGGCAAAGTCTTGTCTGTTCCATTAACCAAGATATCTTGACAACAAGTTGCTTGCTTTTAGAGCGTCAATTACACGAAGTGTGCAAGCTACGGGCTCTTGCACTAATGGAAGCCCGTAATTTATAATAAGTTGAAGAGAACAAAGTTCACTCCCAAATGATTCACTCACATACCAACATATAATGTATGAAAATTACTTATCTGGAAATTTCTAGTGATTTCTATAAACTCTGAAAAATTGCATTTATAATTCAGTTCATAACCAAATTGTACTTACAATAGTTAATGACCAAATTAAACTTATAAAAGTTTATGATTATTTAAAGGTTCAAAGGCAACTCATGAATATCAGAGGCAAGGGACGGTGACAATGCCCAAGGATCTGACTATATATCCTTATGATCAGTGCCCGAGCTCCCTATTCACCTAAGCTAGGACCCGGAGGGCTACGCAATGGCTGCTGATGACTTAACACGTACACCTACAGGCTCCCCCAAAAACCCCCATCGTTAGCTCCCAAGGATGGTGATGTTGCAGACACTACAGGAAACTATCGAGCTTGATCGGAACTCGAACCCCAGTCCGGCAGAACGGTGAGGAGGGATGTTTCTAATATTGGGCTTAACTTTTATTGAAGAACAATTTTGGACCAAAATCCGTCGATAGATCAACTTTGCTCGTTAGTTGATTGATTGATTGATTTGAGGTTTTCTGGCATCTAGGGTCATTGACATAGCCGTTTACTCATTGGGAAAACACATTTTGACATCTTACTTCTGAAACAAAAAACACAGTATTGTTCTGCACCCAATTTTGTCTCTATAAACTCCTGCAATTCCAACCTCCCATAGAAACAAAAAGTTAAATTGGTTCTAACATAAGAACAGACACATAAAGGAACAACTTGAAGCTCTATTATTTCCACCCGTAACGGCCACCAAGAGATCCAAGGCGCTCTCCCGAGAACTTTGTTATTGAGGCGTGAACGAGTATTCAACACGTTACAGATACTAAAGGCTGAGGTGACCGTTAACAGCTGTTCACACTTTTTGAACTTGCAAAGGATTAAGAAGTTTCTTTTAGGAGACATTTTTTCCTGCCTTTATCTCCTTGGATTTCTTTATTCTATAGTATTTACAAAGATGTGACAAGCAACGTAATTATTACTATTCTTACTATCATTATTATTATTATTATTATTATTATTATCATTATTATTATTTAAGCTACAAACCCAGTTGGAAAAACAGGATGCTATATGCCCAAGGTATCCAAAAGGGAAAAAATAGCCCAGTGAGGAAAGGAAACAAGTTAATAAGTAAACTACAAGAGGATTAATGAAGAACGATAATAAAATATTTTAAGAACAGTAACAACATTAAAATAGATCTTTCATATATAAATTATCAAATGAGACTTATGTCAGCCTGTGCAACATAAAAAAAATTGCTGCAAGTTTGAACTTTTCAAGTTCAGCCGATTCAACTGCCCAATTAGGAAGATCATTCCACAACTTGGCCACAGCTGGAATAAAACTTCTAGAATACAAATGCTTCTGGGGTTGTGGTGGCCGATGTCGTAACATCCCTGACTGGTGATCGGCAGACTAGATTTCAAGTCCCACTGAAACTCGTTAGTTCCTTTGGTCGCTGCAACCTCAAAATCCTTGTGAGCTAAGGATAGCGGAAGGGGGGGGGGGTAGGTCTATCTGCTGAGTCATTAGCAGCCATTACCTGGCCCTCCTTGATCCTAGCTTGGGTGGAAAGGGGGCTTGGGTGGAAAGGAGTTTGGGCGCTGATCATATGTATATATGGTCAGTCTCTAGGGCATTGTCCTGTTCGACAGGGTAATGTCGCTGTCCCTTGCCTCTGCCATTCATGAGTGACCATTAAACCTTTGAACAAACAACATTCCTTTTTCAAGGATTGAGAAGATTTCTCGAATACAATTAACTTATAAAATAACATAACAAAATTTTTGACAATTCTTCCACACTTGCAACATTCACTAACATATAATATTTAACAGCTATTTACTCAAAACCTATAAAAGGTTTTAGGTTCAATCAAAAATTAATTTAAGAGGATAATCCACTACAAAATGGCTTTAAAAATATTTAATGACTTCTACTGCATCAAGTATTCTCTATTCCAGACAACACCAATTCATTATACATTTCTCATTATATTAGTATCTGGTAAACAAACGCAGTAATAAGATGAAACCTGATAATTTCCCAGGGGACACGACCCACAAAGAATAACCAAGATTACCTCTGATTCGACTACTGTCTGATTTCGGAAATAATCTCGAGTTATTTTCTGATTCATAATATATTAACTCCGGTTGGATCTAGTATCACTGTCTGACATTAAGGTCATTAAACCACTGTTCTCTAGTCTTGGGTAGCGTCATAGCCTCTGTACCATGGTCTTCCACTATCTTGGGATAGATTTCTATTGTCTGAGAGTACACTCAAGCTCATTATTTTATCTGTTTCTATATTTCATTTCCTCATTGAGCTGAGCTATATTCTCTGTTGGAGCCCCTGGGTCTTATAACATACTGCTTTTCCAACTACGGTTGTAGCGTAGCCAATAATAATAATAATAATAATAATAATAATAATAATAATAATAATAATAATAATAATAATAATAATAGCGACATTCCCCAAATAAAACAAAAAAACGTCATTAAGGTCGCTTTTACCATTAGTCAAAGTAAAATAAATAATCGTCCGCCTTGTCAATGATTACAATAGCAACTGATATTAAGTTTAGTTATCAGTGATCAAGTTGTACCTCACATTTACAGACAAATGATGATGATCCAGAGAGATTAAATATAATTACCCTATAATATGCAGTTATCATTTATAAACTGTAATTATGTAATTATCTAGCGGCGATTTGATCCTCAAGGGTGTTATCTAATGCCATTGTCTGAAGTTGATTTATTTTAGGGTATCAAATAACCGGTGTCGATTTGTTGAAATTACTTATTTAACCTTATTTATACAATCTATCGTTTACTTATTTAATAACGAGAAATGAATCATCCTATATTCGTTATAAGGAATAATCTGGAAAATGAAATCAACTATTTTTTCTGAGAAATTAATTATAACAAATATTCTTCTAAGCGTCTGAAAAAAAATTTTTGTTCCACATATTATTATTATTATTATTATTATTATTACCTAAGTTACTACCTTAGTTGGAAAACAGGATGCTAGAAGGCCATGACCTCCAACAACGAAAAATTGCCCGGTGAGGAAAGAAAATATACCGTATATTTAGAAATGAATAAAGAATATATAATATCTGACGATCAAAATGTATGCATTTTTGTAATTCACCGGGAATTAAGAATCAATGACTGACCTTTTCCTCGTTATCAGGAGGTTTGAAGGTTGAAGTGAAAATCATACACTTCTGTTATGTTATGGACATAATTTATCGAATAATAGGACACATGTCAGGCATTATGACGGTTCCACATATGAAAATAAAGACAAAAATGACGAGCCTGGAAAGTGGAGTCCCTTCTTTCTATTGTGTTATAGTTATCCTTTCAGTGTAAATCGCAGCTTTTCTATTTCTTTCTTAACCTTCTTGGTGAATGAACTACTGGCGTCAAAAGAGAAGTAAAGAAATGAAGTTGATACTGAATGGAGATTGGGGAAATAAATCTAGAAAAGGGAGAAATGTTTTTTTGGTGAAAGTGTGGATTATAGTATACAGTACATCTACTTTACAGTATATGTATACAGAATATACAATAACAACAAATACAGTTGCTTCTAATCCACTCTAGGATAAAGGCCTGATACATGCATTTATTCATGTCTAGGATTTGGCCATTTCATCACGGCGATGGCCAATGCAGATTAGTGATGGTGGGAAACTTTTGTCTGATCGCTCACAATATGGGTGGCCGTGACTATAGTAGAACCAATCTATCGTGGCCGCTGAGACGATTTCTGACCCACTGTATAGCGTACTCGTGTCAAAATAATTCAACCAATTTAAGGAAAAAAGAACACAGAGCTTAGAAACGATCCATCCACACAGATAAAGCGAAGCCGCTTTATGACAGATGTCCTTCATTTTTCACTAATGTCACAGGATTAACCAGTGATGGCTATGATTAACCAGAAGAAGATAAATCCAATCTCTCTCTCTCTCTCTCTCTCTCTCTCTCTCTCTCTCTCTCTCTCTCATATATATTTCATAAGGTAAGGTTTCTATTTCTTAAATGATAATTAGAACTAACAACATTTTTTTCGAAATTATATTCCCAGGTTATTTGGCAATTTTATCCTATTGTCGTAATAAGACTGGCAGATGGAGAGTTTAAAATCTTGGAGGTCATAAGGGTAAATTTATCAGGCAAAGATCAGAGAGCCATATTTAATCCCCAGAATGGTTGATCTTGAAGTATAAAATGGAGTGCTTAAGACTGCATAAGCTATTAAACTTCAACGACTGGAAATTTAACCAACTCTGGGAAACAGTAGCCTACGCA
>NC_090735.1:47453466-47465966 GCF_036898095.1 Palaemon carinicauda | reverse complement strand
GCATACATGGAAACAACACAGTAATGGAGAGAGAGAGAGAGAGAGAGAGAGAGAGAGAGAGAGAGAGAGAGAGAGAGAGAGAGAGAGAGAGAGAGAGTGAGTATTAAAAAGTAAGGAAATAAAACGTGAGATAGGGAAAGAAGGCAATTAAAATTACCAAAAAAATAATAGAATCTGAAATACAAAATTGAATAAAAAGGAAGGCAAGAAGACAATTTATGCAGAAATAAAGTCTCAAAAATTATTCATTGATATATTTTAGGGAACCATTCAATTATATATATATATATATATATATATATATATATATATATATATATATATATATATATATATATATATATACCTATATATATATATATATATATATATATTTATATATATATACATATATATACATATATACTGTACACACACACACACACACACACACACACATATATATATATATACATATATATATATATATATATATATATATATATATATATATATATATATATATATATATAGATATATATATATATATATATATATATATATATATATATATATATATATATATATATATATATATATATATGTATATAAATAATTACAATCCGAAGAAATCAGACTGATACTATCACTGAGTCCCCCTATTCTCGACATAATCCAAGTTGCATCTCAAATAGAAAATTCTCCAAACTTTGAGCTCTCTTCCACCCGATTTATTTCATTAACATTTACGAAAATCTTTTTTTCGGAATTGCTGTGATTTTCGTTATCCCATCCAGCCGCCAGTGTTTAGTTTCCCGAAGGGAAACCGAGCTCGTTTGCATAAGAATATTAAAAGAAGAAAGAAAAAAAAATTACTATTTTATATCAATTGGAGATTTGGGCTTGGATATAATTCCATTTGTTACTTAGGTTTTGTGTTTTAGTGCTTTATATGTCTTTTTTTTTTTTTTTTAATCAAAAAGAATGAAAAGGAGGTAATTCATTTAAAGACAAGAATGTAACACAAAGAAGAGGGAGCGAGGAAAAGAAGATAATAAACAATACTGCACAAAGGGATGGAGTATAAAAAAACCTTTCAATACGAAAAGGTAAGGAAGGAAAAACCATTTATATAAAATTATAAATTTTGCAGGGATAAAAGAACGATAGAGATCTTTTAATGAACTATCCCTTATTTATTGCAAAGCGATTACTACAATACAATGTCTACTGCAGTGTCTACAAATCTGAATAACCAATAAAAAATATTGGAATAAATTATTAGGCCTTAAATGATACAATATCTCACTCGCAGTGCTGAGTATGCTCTAAAATATATAATGATTTCTAACTGTACTAGAGAGAGAGAAAAAAAAAATCTTACTTGAACTACATTCAACAACAAAACTAAAAGTCCACTGTATGAAAAAGGTCTTAGACATGTCCTTATTTACCTCTGGGGTTTGGCCAGTATTCATCACCAAAGTGGCCAACTGCAGATTGGTGGAGGTGGGAGACTAGTCTGATCGCTCACTTCAAACTAACCTAGTATGAGGGTTCCTGACTAATACAGCTTTACTGATCATGGCGAGACATAAACTTCTTAATTTCCACTCTTGCATTATGTAATCATAAGTAAGTAATTCAAGGAATATTCCAAAATAATCACTCCGCCGACGAAGTTGGGAGGAGGTTATGTTTTCACCCCTATTTGTACGTTTGTACCTGTTTGTTTGTGAACAGCTTCCTGGCCCCAATTTTACTCACAGAGTATATAACCTTTCAGGGACCAATTGTTATGTTTAGACGTAGAAGTGATTCAATTTCGAAAGTACTGGGTCAAAGGTCTAGGTCAAGGTTGAACAAAAGGTCGAAAAATAAGCTGCATGACGGATGTATGCACTCTCAGAGTGCCTGAAGTCGTTAAGATGAACCCCAAAGGCAATGACTTTGTGATGAGGGCAATGCTCCCGACGATGTCCGGTCACCTTTCAAAATAATCATCTGACCCAACATTTATGGAATTAGCAAAAGAACTATTTCCAATGTTCAATCTTCCGGTGATTATTTGTAAAAAGAAATTGTTCTGGGGATTGAAAAGAACAGCATCTATTACTAAGCACAATTACATAACCTGTAGACTATCTTTGTAACCTGTTATGCAAGTTTTACACTATTCATTTTGTCAGGTTTGCAAGTTGTAGACTATTACCGCTTACATTCTCGTAATATATAGATTACTTCACTTAAAGATTATGCAAGACACAGACTATTTTAATTTGAGTTTATAAAACACACGGCTATTTGATTTTATGATTTGCAAGACATTAGACTATTTTACTTCAAGGTAATGCAAGACAAACTATTTCATTTGATAATTACACAAAATATGAACTATTTAACCATAAATTTACGCAAGATATAGACTAATTCATTTACCTAAGGTTATAACAGACATGAACTATTTCATTTAAGAGTTACGCGAGATATGTATTATCTATTTTACCAGCTGTGCTAAATATACACTATTACCTATGAAATTTACGAAAATAGACTATTTAATGTTAAGGATATGCAATATACACTATTTTATTCAGCATCTTTCCTAGATACAGGGTATTGTATTTAAAATTATCTGCCAAGTTTGTTTCGAATATTCCGTTTAGTAATAACCTATCGATGTATTGAATCCGATCGCTTTATATACACTATAAAAAAACGTATTTTTTACCTGAAATTCTCCGTGTAAAATATTCGTTTTTAAAACGGTAAATGCCTGCAACATTTATTCCAAGATATTTACCGTTTTCTATGGCAAATGTTTAACAGTATAATTCTTATTTTCTCTTATAAACCCCATAACATCCTCTTTGTAAATAGATTAGTATCTTGAAATACAACATCACCATTAACGAAACAAAGAGCCAAATAACAAAACAATTATTTACAAACTAACAATTACGACATTTTGAGATTTGGCGAGAGTTTTTCCTCTTGCTTACAAAGTAACAATTAGGACATAATGATATTTCATGAAAGGACATCTTGATATTTCACGAGAGCTTAATTTTTATTTACAAACTAACAATTACAACAGTTCACATTTCATGCAAGCTTATTCTATCCTTAGCAAGGTTTCCGTAACTAATCTTAGGTTTCTTGGAAATGATATTTCATGCAATCTTATCTCGTAAGACGATCGAAACCCTGCAAGTTTCTCAACAACATCTGGTGTCAATTTCAACAGATTCTCGCTTAATGTTAAAGTTTCCCTTTAAAAATATAATAATGTATCTGTCTGTCTGTCTGTCTGTCATATCAATTATAATTTCCCAAGAGTTGTATTCACCGTCTGCCCTTTTATCTTAATGAATTTATGATGGTGTTGATAATAAGTCTTCTCATTAGCATTATATAACACAAATATATATATATATATATATATATATATATATATATATATATATATATATATATATATATATATATATATATATATATATATATATATATATATACACACACACAGTATATCTAAGTAGATATATATATATATATATATATATATATATATATATATATATATATATAATATACATATATATATATATATATATATATATATATATATATATATATATATATATATATATATATACAACCTTGCCTAATCACGATAAGACTGATGGCTAATAGAAAAAGACACAATTTACAATAGATTTGAATAGAATTCTTTTATTGCTCCGTAATATACAAATAACAAGAAATAAACAACAAACAGTTGTCCAACCAATCAATCAGGTATCGCGTCATCGAAAAATCATTCTAGTACCAATATTCCAGAAGATGACCTATTTTGAAAATATTCTTTAATATAATCTATTGTTGGTTGTCATAGGGTTGTGGTGGCCGATGTGGTAACAATCCTGACTGGTGAACCCCAGACTAGGTTCGAGACCCGCTCATAATCATTAATTCCTTTGGTGGCTGCAACCTCACCATCCTTGCGAGCTACAGATTTGGGGGTTTTGGGGGAACCTATAGGTCTGCTTGCTGAGTCATCGGCAGCCATTACCTGCCCTCCCTGGTCCTAACTTGGGTGGAGAGGGGTCTTGGGCGCTAATTATAGACAATTTGGTCAGTCTCTAGGGCATTGTCCTACTCGATATGACAATTTCACTGTCCATTGCCTCTGCCATTCATGAACGGCCTTTAAACCATTAATTGTTGATTATCGAAACCAATAAGATGTGAATCTGAAAGTTACTCCTTATATAAACAAAAGTATCGCGAATTCAACATCGATCATATTCATATTTTTGTATAGGGACTGTGAGACCACAATACAAACCGACTCAAATGCTATTAATAATTTTCAATGCAATTCGATTACTAAATTAACTTTCCATTTCAAAATTTGATTTCCTTCCCCTCTCTTCCATGAATGACACTAAATATTTCAGAGATAAAAGTAAATGGAAATAATATTCAGTTCGAGTGTAGTAAAATATTTCTATAGCCAGTTTCTCCTGGTTGTTATATTGAATATTTAACAATATTAAAGAAAAAAAAATTTTTAAATCCATATTATTCAATCAATGGTCCCCAAACACCAAAACACCGGATAAAGTGAATGTTATTGTTTTATCATGAACATGAAGTATGATCCTATTTTAGGCTAATAAACACAGCTATAGTTTTACAAGCAATGGGTACGCTTGACCATTTTTCAAAATTTTTTATTACTGAGTGAACACCTCTCTCTCTCTCTCTCTCTCTCTCTCTCTCTCTCTCTCTCTCTCTCTCTCTCGTAAAAGGATATTTCTTCGTTATCATAATAACACAAAATAATATAGATAAATCTGCAGTTTTCGTCATTTTTTTATGGAAATTATAAGAAATATAACCTAAAAAGGTCACTGACGCACGAAGCTCTCAAGATCAACTACCATTTTGTCGTTAGATGCTAATCAAGTCCAATGATTCAGGTTTTTTTTACAAAATAAAAAAAAAAATTAAATAAAATAAAATAAATAAATATTTTTTTTCTGACGAATCTATTTGATATTCATAAAAATGAGTTTTAGAATTTTATTACAAATCTATATTAATAAACACCAGCACATTTATGAGTCTCAAATATGTTGTGGCGATCAAATTCGAGTCGTGGATAACAATGAATGAATGATTTTGGGGTTCCCAACATCGTAACAGCGAAGGTCATTGACACCGATATCGTTTGTTATTAATGAACTTTATAAAGTAATTTAATTAAAAACCATAACAAATTAATTATCTATATATATATATATATATATATATATATATATATATATATATATATATATATATATATATATATATATATATATATATATATATATATATATATATATATATATATATATATATATATATATATATATATATATATATATATATATATATATATATATATATATATATATATATATATACATATATATATTAGTGTGCTACTGTTATTAACATACATTGAGTATGTGTTGTTTGAGATGTTGAGTCTTGAATTAAAGTCCAGCATTGTAACTTCAAAATGGTTTATTCTCTTAAAACAACAGTGTTAAACATCTCCATCACAGGAGTATAGCTGGTTTGGTTGGATGACCAATTCAGGTGAAGTATAGATAAAAACTGGCTAAAATATCGATATCACAGATATCGTATGTTTAGTTGTCTCTGCATTTAAACACAATATGTAAACTTTACATTCGTCTAGGAAGACACCTGCATCCGGTGACGACACAATCTTTCACACGGTATGCATTTGTGTTTATGCTTCAGAAAAATGTTACATTGCTGAGGGATGCAAAATACATCCTGTTATGATTTTATCTGACTACAGCAAATCTCACGCTATCTGCTTCTTCCACAATGACATATTACGTCATGTGTTTTAAACATGTAATAACTAACTATTACATAATGGATTTGCATGCAACCAATTCAGGACAGTGGAAATAAGTGAGATTGGTACTACTACCTGGTCGTTAGTTACATGTGGTGTATTGCGGGTTTTCCTTGTCACAGTCCTACACAGAATATTATCTTTGATTATATAATTCTGCTGCTTATACTTTACATATCCATTTTCCTTATGATTGCCTTTCAAAGCATTTATAATTGTTTCTATTTTCTGATCTTTTCTTTGCTCAGTCTGTAATAATTCAGCGCTCCAGTCTAAATCTTCTTGTTCAGATATTGTTTTAACAATAGGCATGGATGTTGATATATTTATTAATTCAGCTAAAGGCTCCGTACAAGATGACACGGGGTTGTGTGATTATGCATCCGCAATGATATTTGCTTTCCCAGGTAAATACCCGATTCTTGCGCCAAAATCTTGAATGATCAAATGCCGCCGAGTTCGTTTAGGGCTGTGGTTGAAGCCTTTAAAGAACTCGGTTAGTGGTTTATGGTCAGTAAGAACCTTAACGGGATAACCGTAAATTATGAACTTAAAATGCACTAGTGAATTAACAATAGCTAGCCCTTCCTTGTCTATTACTGCATACTTACTTTCGGAAGTTCTCAGTTTTCGAGAATATAAAGCTATCGGGAAAAATTGATTATCATATTGCTGAAGCAATACCCCTCCTACTCCTAAGTCTGAGGCGTCTGTTGCAATGAACAATTCCTTACCGAAGTCAGGAAATTTTAAGATAGGAGAACTACACAGTTCATCTTTCAAGGTATTAAATGCCTGTTGATGATGCTCAGACCATATGAAATCTACGCCCTTCTTCGTAAGATCAGTTAAAGGAGCGGCTATTATTGAATAGTTGCGTATAAAACGCCTGTAATATCAACTACAACCCAGAAATTGCTGTATTCCCTTGACATTAGTAGGTATGGGAAAATTACATATAGCCGACAGCTTATCATGGACTACTTTGAGACCTTGGCTTGTCACCATGAAACTCAAATATATTAAATCTGTTTTGAAAAATTCACACTTACAAATCTTTACCCTTAAGTTATGTTGTCTTAATCTCTGTAGTACTAGTTCTAACTTACGTAGATGTTCTTCTAAGGTGTTGGAAAAGATTACAAGATCATCCATATAGGCATGCAATATATCCCCTAACAAGTCTCCAAACACTATATTAATCATTCTTGTAAATGTTATGGGAGCACAACGTAAACCAAAAGGCCTCCGTAAAAATTCATAATGTCCCCTGGCTGTGCTGAAGGCTGTGTTTGGGATACTATCTTCTTCTAATGATATCTGGTGAAAACCTTTAAGTAAGTCCAAACTGGTAAAATAATTATTCTGACCTAACAAAGATAAAATATCGTCAGTACATGGCACTGGGAATCGATCAGGGATCGTCTCCTCGTTTAGACGACGGAAGTCTATGCAGATACGCCATGTTCGATCTTTTTTCGGTAGAACTATTAATGGAAAATTATAAGGGCTGTTTTATTTCCTAATGACTCCTTCTTCTAGCATTTTACCTACTTCATCATTTATTTCATTCTGGAAATTCATAGGGAGTCTGTACGAGGGTACATAGATAATTTTCTGCTTGTCCTTTAACCTTATTTGATGCTCGATCACATCTGTTTTTCCTAAGGATCCATCCGTAGTGGAAAAAAACATCATGATATTTACTTAAAAGTCCAAAAATTTTCTGCTAAATTTCTTCGTCTTGAATGTCTTTATTGATTTTATTTTTAATAGATTGCAAAAGGGATTAATCCGCAACTAATTGAGCGTGATTGATTTCAGCAATGGTAAGAATACGATGTTTATAAACTTCTACATCCAAGATATGTTGATTTTTGTGAATTACTAAAGTGTTATTTAAATGATTTTGATGTTGATTTTTGTGAATTACTAAAGTGTTATTTAAATTATTACATACTTCAATATTACATTGCTGATGTGAGCCTACTGTATAAATAGCTTGTGTGACAGATAATCCGTTAGTTTTCAAAGTGTCGGAAAGGATTAATATTTCAGATCCCGGTAATGTTTTCTTTATTTGCACTATTAAATTTGAAGGTACGTTTGGCTCGATAGATTGCGTGCAAGATGATATTACGGGTGAACGAGAATTCTGCTGTGTCGCGTATAATATTTCTTTATTAGTGAGACAAGTTATTGGTTCTTGAACGTACATTACGGTTACATTTGTCGTCTCCTTTTTATCCAAAACTGATTTTACGGTATTAGAAGACTTATAGAATTAAACTTCTACATCCAAGATATGTTGATTTTTGTGAATTACTAAAGTGTTATTTAAATGATTACAGACTTCAATATTACATTGCTGATGTGAGCCTACTGTATAAATAGCTTGTGTGACAGACAATCCGTTAGTTTTCAAAGTGTCGGAAAGGATTAATATTTCAGATCACGGTAATGTTTTCTTTATTTGCACTATTATATTCGAAGGTACGTTTGGCTTGATAGATTGCGTGCAAGATGATATTACGGGTGAACGAGAATTCTGCTGTGTCGCGTATAATATTTCTTTATTAGTGAGACAAGTTATTGGTTCTTCAACGTACATTACGGTTACATTTGTCGTCTCCTTTTTATCCAAAACTGATTTTAAGGTATTAGAAGACTTGTAGAAATTCCCTTTGATATACACGCCGTGCTTGGCAAGGGCTAAGACAATGTTTTGATTTCCCATAGATGGGTATCCTATATTTACAGCTGGATACATATCAATGTTTTGTACAACAACAAATGTATCGGCAAACGTGCGTTTACCGACTTTAAATTGAACATGAGTTATGCCTATAACATTTAATTCATTATTTCCTATACTCGAGAGTCTAACTCCGGATTTTTCTATCGAAAAGTTCGAAAACAACAAATGATGTGTCCTCAAATCCATGATATTACGTGGACTACCAGAGTAAAAAAATAACGTAAAGGATTTGTGTTCTAAATTTACAGCATATAAGGTTGGTCATAACTCATTTTGGCTTATTATTGTATGAATTCGTTGCAAATCTACAGGAGCATGCACTGTTTTACTTAATTCGGCCGTGTGTTTCATAGGAAAATCTATTGCCTCACAATGATCTGATAAAACATTAGATTGATTATTCAATACTATTGATGTTGACATGAATGACCTTGACCCAACATCACTCTCTTCCCCACTGGAGTTAATTATGTGGTATTTGCTTTGCTCTGCACATTCTGAAAATTAGTCTGACCTTGCAAGGTCTGGTTTGAAGACCCAGGCTCAGCGATATTCGAAGAAGTGTTTGTTTGTTTCGGACTCTGAAATACATTGACATTTGGCTGTTTCTTCTTATTGTTAAAATGAGGATTTTTCTTTTTATTTCCATATGGAACTGACTGTGGAATTGACTGTGTATTTCTGGGATTCTGTTGTGTCTTACGAGAGTAACACTGACTGTATGAATGAGTCGAACCATTATGTATCGAACAGAATTTCGTTCTGCAGTCCACGATTAAGTGACTTTGACGTTTGCAATTATAACACGTCATTCCCTCTACTTGACTATTATTAACTACTTTCACTTGTTGTGGCTTTGTTTCATTCTTTGCAAAAACTTGAGTGAACACGGGATCGAGGTCTGGACACTTAGCCATGTGTTTCTTTATCTGTTTATATACATCCAATTCCATACTTAAAGGCGTTAACTTTTTATCAAAACACCGCACTAAAGCTTCAGGCAAAATAAGTGTCATGCAAGTTAAATACATTAATCGTAAAAAATCTTTCACGGAGATGTTATCTCTAGTAACCCAAGTGGAATTGCCTAAAATATCCTGATATTCATTAAGCCTATCAGCTATGAGAGCTGCTCTCTCAATAACATTAAGCCGATTCATAGTGGCTTGATTAAGTGTATTTCCTAATGTTAATACTATATCCAAGGCTTCTTCACCCCCATAGACTGCGCGTAACCTAACTTTGAATTCATCCCAGGTAACTGCTTCTTGAAATGAAACACCTCTTAAATACGCACTCGCATCCCCCTTAGTAAAATCTATAAAACTTTTAGCTTCTTGTAATTGTACGAAAGGGTCTACAATTTGTTTGGCATTTAAATGGGCATTGACGGATGAAATCCATGACATCCACATTTTGAGGCAAGAACCCATTAACCCGACCCTGAAAAGGAAGGATTGCAGACCTGGCACTTACAATCGTCACAATCGGGAGAGGATTAATCTGTCCTACGCCACTAGGTCCAGGGGTGGGGCTCATAGGAGGCGTCATGACTGCTGTATTTCTTTTCCTATCTCTTCGACCCCTTGCAATTCTATCAAAATATCTATATGAATACAGACGTCCACTGCGTAAACGCATAAGCACTCAATGATAAAGATTATAACAAAATTCCCCAATACAATGCTACTAATCCCAAGACATTTCCCGAGAATTTCTGAAAGAAAACGGAACACAAAGATATTTCCTGAAAATTTCTGAAAGAAAAAGAAATTAGCACAAGGAGAGAAAAATTCTAGATGAGAATTTGGAGTTGAACACAATTTAGTTTAATGAAAGGAAAATAAAAGATTAGCAAACCACTCACCTCAGTAATAATTGACTAACGACTCGTGATAACTACACTTCACTGCCCAAACTGAAATGAATTTGAAAATTGTACTTAGCTTTTATATGGTTCTGTGTGATGTCGTCATATCCTCTCTCTCTCTTGATGTTTGGGTGAATGTTTCGGTCCAATTTCCGTTGAATGTAGTGCTTCCTGGATATGTTTTGTAAGCATTGAACGTCAGTCCTTGGGTTTCCTAGGATGTTGATTGAAGATCCAGTTCATCAGTTTGTATGTATAACATTCATCAAATGTTTTAGTCTCCGATGGACTATGATACTTAGTCAAAATTGTAGATTCATTAATGTTGATTTCTTGAAGATCTTTCTCTGGTTTTTACAGCTTTATTTTTGATTTCTTGAAGATATTCCTCTAATTCTTAGAGTCTTATTATTAATTTCTTGAAGATCTTTCTCTGATTCTTAGAGTTTTAGCGCTGCCACCATTTATTAGTGTGCTACTGTCATTAACACACATTGAGTATGTGTTGTTTGAGATGTTGAGTCTTGAATTAAAGTCCAGCATTGTAACTTTAAAATGGTTTATTCTCTAAAAACAACAGTGTTAAACATCTCCATCACAGGAGTATAGCTGGTTTGGTCGGATGACCAATTCAGGTGAAGTATAGATAAGAACTGGCTAAAATATCGATATCACAGATATCGTATGTTTAGTTGTCTCAGCATTTAAACACAATATGTAAACTTTACATTCGTCTAGGAAGACACCTGCATCCGGTGACGACACAATCTTTCACACGGTATGCATTTGTGTTTATGCTTCAGAAAAATTTTACATTGCTGAGGGATGCCAAATACATCCTATTATGATTTTATCTGACTACAGCAAATCTCACGCTAGCTGCTTCTTCCACAATGACATATTACGTCATGTGTTTTAAACATGTAATAACTTACTATTACATATATACATATGTATACATATACAGTATATATATATATATATATATATATATATATATATATATATATATATATATATATATATATATATATATATATATATATATATATATATACATATATATGTATGTATGTATGTGTATGTATATATATATATATATATATATATATATGTATATATATGTGTGTATATATATGTACTGTATATATAAATATATATATATATATATATATATATATATATATATATATATATATATATATATATATATACGATCATGTTTAGCTCTGTCTGTTCCCCGGGTAGAGACGAGGGAGAGTAGTCATGGCCTGATGAGAGGAGGTGTGTGTGTCTTATCTTTAACAGGTCGCGTACACCAGTGAAATATGCTATCCCAATAACCAATACACTTTTAGTTTTTCATTAATCTGTTTATTCTCCAAATGAATTTCTGGTACACCTAGCTCAGAGGAATTTCAACCAGCCATCCCACTTACTGCGAGGCGAGTTCCTGTGATTAGCCCCGCCCACCAACTCTCCGTGTGCCAGGGACCTCTGTGTCCAACTGTACATAAATCCACGCCAGCTAAAAAAAACATTCTAACCTATTCTTAGAAACACGTGCGTATTAATATCACATATCACTTTATTTTCTCTCTCTAGTGTACACACTTCATCATATACATTCTCTTATGAACGTGTACACATACGTTACACATACATCACATTACTCTGACGCGGTTTCACATTTCCCCTTCAAGATGAAACTCTACATCGGAGAGGGAGGAATCAAGTGGTTCATTATCATCAGATAATTATTAATCCAATAAAAAGCTTCAACATATTATTGGTGTCAGCAAAGAAGTATCGAGACAATAGATCTTTTCTAATTGAATTTAACGAAAGATAATATGTAATAGAAATTGATACGAAAAAGATCATAAAAGTAATCTCACTTTGAAAAGTGAATAATAGATGAAAATAGTACCCGTACTTGGAAGAAT
>NC_090735.1:47433466-47445966 GCF_036898095.1 Palaemon carinicauda | reverse complement strand
TTTCAGGAATTATTCATCAAAATGAATATTCATGTGAATTTAAATAGCTTACAGAGTCTTAGACTGATGTTCCTTAGGTCCTTAGGGAACAATTTACATAAAACAATTACGAATACAGAAAAAAAAACAATAATAAAAACACTTTCAAAACTTCCTACACGAGATACATTACCATGAAAATTATATTTACATTAATTATAATAGTTATGAAGATTATGTAAAACCTGTTAAAATTAATTATAGCTACTGAATTATCCTGAATGAAATGCGATGTCAGTGCGATACTTTTTGGATTGTGTAACACACACTGATAGCCGTCGCTTAATGCAATTCACGTTTAACTTTTACAAAATGTTAAAAAAAGAGCAATAATTTCGTGGCAATTAAACAACTATTTCTTTTAGGGAGGATGTACTCTAGTTAGAACAACAACAACAACAACAACAACAACAACAACAACAACAACAACAACAATAATAATAATAATAATAATAATAATAATAATAATAATAATAATAATAATAATAATAATTTCCATGTAAATAACGTGCGTTCCCGTAAATGTTTTCTCGTGTTCAGTAACGAGCAGCTATGAGTAATCCCATGCTTATCACGTCGTCATCCTCTCTCAAAATTGGTCCATGTCAAAAAAAGGCTGGACAGCTGGACACTTAAGAAGTGGATCCTGCCACGCCCATACTACATGGGGGGGGGGGTTGTTAAATCCAGCAGATAACGTACGGAGTTATGGCAGAGGTGGTGGGTAGGGCTAAAGGCAACAATTCTCTGCGCAGTAAAGGTGTAAAAGGGTGTACTTTTTTCGGAGCGAGGTGTACCAAGGACTCCTATGTCCAACTGTACCTTAGAACAACCTTCGGCAAGGAACGTAATGTCCTCTATTACGTTACGATCACTTTTTTACACTTACCGTAAAACATTCTCTGAATAATACAGCAAACTGTCTTTTATACCACTCAACTGCATGCAAAACTTACAGACTATGGGCATTATACTTTTGACTTCCCGTCTCCTAGCTAGGAACTACGTAAAGCTTTGAAGGTTTAAAGACCACTCATGAATGGCACAATGAAGAGGCAGTGACATCGTCCCATTGAGCAGGACAATGCCCTAGATACTGAGCTTATTACATATGATCAGTGCCCTGTCTCCACCCAAGATAGGACCTAGGAGGACCATGGCCATTTTGACCCTCTTTCATATCACTGTCATTTTGATATAAGGAATACATCAGTAATAATAGGAATATATAAGTATTTTCATTACTGACCTGAGACTCCCCTGATGGTTATAAGAAAGGTTATGACACTACTAGGCACTTATCCAAAATTTCTCCTATTGATCGGGTGTTTTCAAACATAAATATTATTCATAAACAGGATTTAACTCTGTACTTGGTTGAGAAATAAAACGTTTAATAAATGCTCACAAAAATACCGTTATCAAAAAAACGTTCACGGTTCTAATTATCTTATAAATTTCTAGATTGGTTATAAAATTTGTAAATCATCCCATAAATTAACAATGTTTTCGTAGTACTTGATGTGATAGGATAAAAAATAGATGAAGAGATATAAAGTAAGGAATTTGGTTGTTGAAGGAATAACAGTGATAATTACATTGGAAAAGTACACAGAAAAATCACCCCAAATAACATTATTATTATCATAAAATAATTATATCCGAGGAAAACATTGAGACCATTTAAAAAGAGTCTAACAATTGTTCAAAGCAATATTTCTAAAGAACACCTTTTTAATATGTATCAAAAGAGAACAATGGCTAAAAACAACATTGGTAACAAGACGGATCATAGAACCACTAATGAATACTCCTAAATATAAACAAAAAACCGTAAAAACCTTAATGAAATCATTGCAGACATCAAACACAAAACAAATTAGTGTTTTCAGAGTGGTTATTTTCTACAGCACCAGCAGAGAAAGAAGAGAAAACAGCCATTTCATTACACGATTTCACAATTTTTATAGCAACAAAAGTGTTAATTACATCTCGGATCATTTGAAGGACTCTCTCTCTCTCTCTCTCTCTCTCTCTCTCTCTCTCTCTCTCTCTCTCTCTCTCTCTCTCTCTCTCTCTCTCTCTCTCTCTTTGGAAGGCATTATTTGATAAAGCTATATTTATTGAAACCCGGGAACACTAGTTTCTATCAAGAATTTTACTATTAATTAGTTACTAAAATCAAAGAACACTAGTTTCTATCTAGAATTCTACCCAAGTTATTAAAATCCAGAAATACTATTTTTTACCTAGCATTCTACTATAATTATTTAAATCCAGTAACACTAATTCCCATCTAGAATTCTACCAAAGTTATTAAAATCCAGAAACACTAGTTACTATACAGAATTTCCTTTTTGATATGTGTACATGAAAATATCAATAAAACTCACGTTTTGAATTTTGTTTTTAAATAGGTAATGATTAAATTTTGGATTGATATAAGACAAACGTGCAGGCAATATATACAGTGCACATAGACACACACACATTGTATATATATATATATATATATATATATATATATATATGTGTGTGTGTATTTTGTATATAAATGAATACTAATATATATATATATATATATATATATATATATATATATATATATATATATATATATATATATATATATATATATATATATATATATATATATATATGCAAGGGTAATCCAAAAAGTTCGTGGAAAACGTTAAATAATCTCAAATTGTTGGTTGAATTTGAGATAAACTGTATATTTACGAATCCTTTATCCTTTCTCGTATCGGAAACCAGAGTACAGTTTAATTCGTTATCGCTAACATATTTTAAATACATCGACAGTAACCACTACCTTATGGAGTGTTCTATATTGGAGTGGAGAACCAACGTTAAAATTCTAATAAAACTTCATTGGGAAAGTAAGCAGATAATTGAGGCTTTGCACACTGTTTATGGAAACTATGGCCCTAAAAAGGATGTGGTTTACAAATGGATTAAGCGATTCTGAAAGTCTAATCGAGTGTGACGATAATCATTGAAGTGGGAGACCGACCACACCAATAACCGGAGAAGGAGTAGCTGCTGTTAGGTCTCTTTTGTGAGAAGAACGGATAATTACCATTGATTACATAGCTAGTGCAATGGACATTTCATGTGGATCAGCAAATTCTATTCTGGTGGATAACTTGGGTTTAAGCAAGCTGTCAGCAAGATGGGTGGCCAAAACGTTGCAGTAACAACACATGGATCGAGGGGCAGATCTTTCTGTAAGCCTTTTGAATACATTTGAAACAAACTAAGATGAATTTCTCAGCAAGATTGTAACTGGTGATGAAACATGGATTCATATTTTTGATCAAGGGAACCAAATGCAGTACAAAGAGTAGTTTCCTAAAGGCAAGATGGCCCCAAGAAATTCAAGGTAGACTGATCTGCTAAGAAATTAATGGCCACAGTGTTTTGGGATTCCCAGGGCATAATCTTAGTGGACTTCCTTACAGAAGGGAAAGCAGTTACAGTGGTTTATTACGTGAGTGTTCTAAGGAAATTGAATAAAGCTCTTGTACAAAAATGGCCTGGCAAACTTCATAGGGGCATTCTTTTTCACCATGATGATGCCCCAGCCCATTCCTCAGTATTGACACGAGATGCTTTAATGAAATTTAGGTGAGAAATCTTGGTTCATCCACCAGACAGCCCTAATCTGGTCCCCTCAGACTTATTTTGTTTCCTAAATTATAAGAACACCTGAAAGGAATTCGGTTTCCTTTGACTGATGATGCCAAAACTGCTACTTTGGAGTGCTTCTGATCAAAAAGATTTGAATTTGATAAAGTTGGACTAAAAGCCTCGTAACATCGTTTGGAGAAATGCATTGCTAGGAATGAAAGCTATGTTGAAAAATTGTAACACTTTGTAAGTCAGTATTTGCTAAATAAAGTTTTTTTTTTTTTCAATGCTTTCCACGAACTTTTTGGGTTACCTTCGTGTGTGTGTGTGTGTGTGTTTATATATATATATATATATATATATATATATATATATATATATATATATATATATATATATATATATATATATATATATTTATATATATATATATATATATATATATATATATATATATATAAATATATATATATATATATATATATATATATATATATATATATATATATATATATATATATATATATATATATATATATGCTTTATTGCCACAAGGATCACGTGACTTAGTGTACGCAAAAGCCAGTAAGAAATAAGGAAAAGCTTTAGTACCAAGCGCTTTCGTGCATTTTAATACACTTCTTCAGGGTACAATAAAAAGTGAGACATCGTTGAAGAACGCCAATAAGTAAAATAGGTTAAAAACAAAAAAACAAAATTTTTTAACAGTAGAGAAATGATAGAAAAACATATTCAGCTAACTACCATTGTCAAACAATCAAACAACCCACAGCCAAAATTTGTACTTGAACGTAAATTGGTCATATATATGCTTCCGTATATTCTTAAAAACTCATCATATATTTTAAGAATATACGTTATTGCCTTTATTTGAAGTATCCCAAATTCTTACTTGACGTAACATTACAAAAAGCCCCCCCCCCCCAAAAAAAAAAAAAAAAAAAAATTATGCAATTTACAATGTAACATCTTTTAATCATGATAATTTTTTAGTTTTACCGTATAATGATAGTTTACTCTGTCTACCAAAAATTTTAAGATGATTTAATGTTAATGTTGTTTTTGAAATTCCTCTACTATAAAGTGTATTTTGATAAAGAACTCTCCCTGTAATAGTGTAGGCTGCATATATGAAATTCCATGTAATGGTTGCAATTTGAAATATATTGGGCACAGTGGTAAAATGCTGGCAACAAGGTTAAATCAACATAAATACTGCGTTCGAGTTGGTAATATGTCCAACACGCTTTTCGTTCACATGAATATATATAATCATTTGATAGAATGGAAGAACTCTAAAGAGCTGTCATTCTGTAAAGATATTGTGAAGAGAAATATTATAGAATCAAGTATTATAAAGATAAAATCGGATTGTCTTTTTAATATTAGTGCTGGTTTATATAAATTGGATAATTTCCTCATGACCAATATTGTTCAACAATTCAGAATGATATAATTTGTGTTTATGGCCAATTTACGTTCAAGTACAAATTTTGGCTGTGGATTGTTTGATTGTTTGACGATCCTAGTTAGCTGACTAGGTTTTTCTATCATTTCTCTACTGTTCAAAATTTTTGTTTTTTGTTTTTATCCTATATTACTTATTGGCGTTCTTCAACTATGCCTCACTTTTTATTGTACCCTGAAGAAGTGTATTAAAATGCACGAAAGCGCTTGGTACTAAAGCTTTTCCTTATTTCCTACTGGCTTTTGCGCATATATATATATATATATATATATATATATATATATATATATATATATATATATATATATATATATATATATGTGTGTGTGTGTGTGTGTGTGTATTAAATTTTATGTCTAGCTATGATACCGAGTATAAATTACGAAAGTTATGAATAGCACGATACATATTGCAACGCATTAACTCAAATTAAGACTTTAATCCTATCTGCTTTGAATCAGTCATCCAGATATAGCTTCCAAAGGATTCCATGAAATATTTTTATTACGTAGGATTTTTAGTCCTATCAACTTCTAACTTACACTCACAAATTATAGATTAAAAGTATGATCCTGTGGTTACAGCTATGTTTGTGATAAAGCATCTTTTCAGGAAATATATCCTGGATTGGATTTCATATTGTCTTATGTATAGATATGGGATAAATAACCAGACGCTGGGCCCAGTAAGGCCATTCAGATCCCAAAGGTAACTGGGGTACTATGATGTTAAAGTTAAAGGTGATGGACAGCAAGGTAAAAGAAAGGAAGAGGTACCGGAGTAAAGTAGAGATATTTGTAAAGTAAAGCTTACAGTTTGTAAATATGATATAATATTGATGCACTAAGACCATCTCTCCGAGTGAAGATACTTTAACGTGTTGAAAGGCTTTGTGTATCGCTATGATCAGCAAAGCTGTACGAGGTTGGGTTGCTGTGAGAGATCAGACTAAAGTCTCCCACTGTCACCAATCCGTGGCGGTGAAATGGCCAAATCCCATACATGAATACAAGACATGTCTGAGGCCTTTGACCTACAGTTGAATAGAAATGGTGCATTTGTTGTTGTTGTTGTTGTCTTTCGTATCATATAATAACATCATTAATTAAGAAATAAAGTTTCAGCAAACGACGTTTTGAGATCCATTTAAAAAAAATAAAACTTGATGATGGCGATTTATTTAGATGAAGTATTTCATTGGATTCATTTTTACTTGATTTTTTTTTCGTGCAACGTGTCCTTACAAAATCTGTGCTTACCCTTCATATAAATGGCCACCAATAACATGAGGCATTATTTCGAAAGGAAGCAAATGATGACAATTCGAAGCTTCATTGTCTTCGATATGGCAAGTGGTCAAAAGCCAGTTTATTTTGTAGTTACCAAGGAAAAAGAAAATATTCAAATTAAAAATATTATTCTCTATCGGGCTAGCACTAATTCCTTATTTTATACGTCAAGTTTCATAACATATTTAGGTTTTAATAATCTCTACAATAACGTTGTTGATCCAACATTTTAATCCGATATGGAACTATTAGTTTAATCCGCTGGCGCTTATCCAGTAAGGATATAAGATAATAATTTATTAAGGACCAGAGTGGTTTCGGGGTTAGCGTATATTGAAATAAGCGGCCTTCGACCGTAGATTTCAGTTCTTGGCTAGCTCCCATCTAGTTATCGCTTGAGCGTTCTTGATGACTACCTTTCATTATGAAGGCCAAAAGAATAGAACAAAATAATCCACCACAATGTCACAAACTCTTGTTTTTGGACATTTTTATAGGTTATGTAGGAAATATTCATCTTAATCTTGTTACTGTTCTTAAAATGTTTTATTTTAATTGTTAATCACTTCTCTTCTAGTTTATCTATTTCATTATTTCCTTTCCTCACAGGGGTATATTTCCTGTTAGAACCCTTGGGCTTATAGCATCCTGCTTTTCCAAATAGTGTTGTACATACATACATATACCAAGGCACTTCCCCCAATTTTGGGGGGTAGCCAACATCAACAAATGAAACAAAAACAAAAAGGGGACCTCTAATCTCTACGTTCCTCCAGCCTAACAAGGGCTGAGCTAATAATAATAATAATAATAATAATAATAATAATAATAATAATAATAATAATAATAATAATAATAATAATTAGTATATAACTGTGTGGATCTAACTGCTAGCAGGTGTTGGGTACCATTTATAAGACCTCCGTTCTATTTCTAATGAGTAAGAAACGAAGAGAATAAATGCCCTACTCCTGTATACGTGACCCTTAGAGAGAGAGAGAGAGAGAGAGAGAGAGAGAGAGAGAGAGAGAGAGAGAGAGAGAGAGAGGGGGGGGGGGTGTAATTCCTACAAATGGCATCATTACTACCGAGACGTTATTAGTGTGGTTTAATCAGAAGCCCTACCCAACTATGAAAGTAAAGAGTAGTGGGCTGCCCAGTTATATTCTTTGGCCATTGCTCACTGTCACCTTATCCGTCTTCTGTGTTCCTAATTTCGTTCATTCATGATTATCAAAAAAGAGCAACACAACAAATGCAGCCATTTATAGTCCAAAAAAGGACAAATGCCTCAGACTTGTCCTTATTTATATCTAGCATTTTTGGCCAGTTTCCATCGCCACTCTGGCCACTGCGGAATTGGTAATGGTGGGAGAATTATCTGATTGTTCACAGCAAACTAACTTATTATGAGTGTCCCTGACTAGTATAGCTTTGCTGATCATGGCGATACATATACCCTTTCACCATGTTAAAGTATCCCCACTCAGAAGGGGTTATCATTTCTTAGCTTCAAACAGGCTGCCAACACAAGAGCCCGTGACCCACACAAGTGTGAAGCAATCTTGAACGACCGGCCAACCTGTTTATCAGGTTCACTGGCTGCTTTAGATTATGTCATTCTAAATCTTATAAAAGCTCCTAACTTTCACTCTGCATATTTTGAATACGTTTGAATAATCTATTAATTTTACCAAATAGCTTACCCAACATGAATAATATCTGTGTGTCAAGGTACATTTAGTATAATATTATAAGGTTTGTCTAGCAAAAATATTATTATTATTATTATTATTATTATTATTATTATTATTATTATTATTATTATTATTATTATTATTGTTATTATTATTACAAAAGAGTAGGTATAACAAAGCTAATGTTATGGAAGACTGCTGCACAAGGAAATTCATCCTGGATTCAGCAAATAAAGTATGAATGAGATGGTGAAAGTTACACAACAATCTTGCTCCTTTTCGAAGCAAAATGTTTTTGAGGGAATGGCTTAATATTACACACGTATACAGTATATACCCACACTGTACACATACCTAGAGTCCGTAGTTAAGTAGTTTTATTTGTTCTGCTTGCATAAATACTTGATATTGACAACTTTCAGTTATCACTTATTGTTATTATTTTTACTAAATCCTTTCGTAATATGTATTTATGCATATAGTTGTGTAGGCGGACCGGAAAAATAACGATAAAATATTTATATACACAGATTCAACCGTTCCCTCCCACCCCACCCGCCACTTTCCTAACTACAACACGGCAGCTTCGGAAATTTGTGAGTGATTGTGTCTCCGAGTGTACCTCTCGGGGTACTCCTTTCACCAATGTACGATTACTTCCTCTTCCCCCGTTTAGAGGGATAGGGAAACACCGAGTAGTTTATATGTCTGGTCATGCCGCTGAGCGTAACCGGAAATATATATATATATATATATATATATATATATATATATATATATATATATATATATATATATATATATATATATATATATATATATATATTCTAATAATGATTAAGATAAATGTGATTTATCAGTAATGGTAAATAGATATCCCAATGTTGCCAGATCATTTCTTCAATATATTTATAACAAACTGGGTGGGATGATTATATAACAATAATATATTTCTTAAATCTATGTTAAAAAAATGATTTGTTTCTGCCTTTGGCTGAAAAACTATCAAAGGAAACTCTCCAGAACTTTCGGGGTCCATAAATCATAAACTTTGTGGATGAAAAGTTGCCAACAACTACTTTTGTTACTGTTGTTTTTCTGTTTCCCGTCATTCGCTGTTTAGAAGCCAGATTGTGTTGGCAGATTGAAGATTTGTTGATTAAGAGCGTTTCCAAACACATCCACAGTCCGTTGAGTACGGAGAATGTTTGAAGGTTTAAAGGCCACTTACGTACTGTATAGCAGAGGCAAGGAACAGTGTCAATGCTCTAGCTACCAGGACTATGCCCTAGAGACTGACCATACATACATAAGATCAGCGCCCAAGGCCCTCTCCACCCAAGCTAGGACCAGGGAATGATAGGCAATGGCTGTTGATAACTCAGCAGGTAGACCTATAAGCTACCTCAAACACCCCATTTTCAGCATGCAAAGATAGTAAGGTTCCACACACTTCAAACTATCTAGCTTGAGCGGAACTCGAAGTCCAGTCCAGTGATCGCCAGGCAAGGGTGTTTCCAATTATGGATATACCGAATAATTTACAGTACAAAGATCAAAAGGAAAGAAGTTAATAACAGTTAGCAAACAAGACAAATGCTGGAACGCTGGAACATTTTAAAAGCATTTGGAACGCCCCTTCAATTTCCAGAGCCAAATGTAAAAGCATTTGTAAGACCAGCCACTCCCCTTTCAAGACATTCATCCTCTTCTCTTTCTACAAAACGCGAGTAACTATCGGTGTCTGCTTACTCCTAGGCCACTTTCATTAATTCATCCAAGAATAAGTTGAAAGAGAAGAAATATCCCTCGGGAACAATTGAAGTTATTTTGTACAGTTCAAGACCAGATATTTTGAATGACTTCACTATGAAACAGGAGATATTTATTGTGTAGGAAACATGCATTGCTTGTTATACAAAATGCTCTTGTTTGTATAGGAAGTTTTTCTTTATTGCTGAGGAATCTTAATATCACTAAAGCAAATGGTTATTTTTTTTCTTTTTCAAAACATTATAAAGGGGGTTGAAAGTTTATGAAAATTACTTTTTTTTATAATTATTGCTCAAATCAGTTCCTTAACTTTGAGAAATAAGAATGGGTAAAAAAAAGGGAGAGAGAGAGAGAGAGAGAGAGAGAGAGAGAGAGAGAGAGAGAGAGAGAGAGAGAGAGAGAGAGAAAGAGAGAGACCAAATTGTTGACCTACATCTTTAACCTCTTGTGTTAAAAAAAAGTCATCAGAGAACTACATAAAAAACAAAGGGTGACGTAGACACAAAAAGAAAGGACATTCGATCTCTATCTCATCCAGAGCGCTGATCCTGATCCAGAATCCGTACCTGGATCATCACCAAAATTTATTGGTGTCGCCCCTGACCTTGGATCTATGTGCGGTGAAAATCTTGTCAAAATCCGTCTTTTTGTTTTGACATTCCTTAAAATGGCGAAAAATACAAATTCGGATCTAGAATCTGGATTCGGATCATCTCCAAAATCTAATAGGGTCATCCATGACCTGAGATCTATCTGTGGTGAAAATTTCGTCACAATCTGCTAATGTATTTCGACGTTATCTTTAAAATGGCGAAAATTGCAAATCCGGATCTGTATCCGGATAATCTTCAATATTTATTAGGGTTGTCCAGGACCTAAGATCTATTTGTGGTGAAAATTTCGTCACATTCCGTCGAGTGGTTTTGATGTAATCCTGTTCAAAGACAGAAAGACAGACACACACACAGATAAATCCGTATCTAGAATCCGGATGACCTCGGAAAGTTAATGGAGTAGCCCATGACATAAGATTTATCTGCGGTGGATATTTCGGCCATAATACTTCCACATGTTTTGACGTAATCTTTAAAATTGTGAAAAATGCAAATCTGGATCTAGAATCCAGATCCGGATCATCTACAAAAAAATAATGGGGTTATCCATGACTTAAGATCTATCTGTGGTGGAAATATCATAAAAATCCGTCGAGTAGTTTTGACGTAATCCTGTATACAGACACACAGACAATTAAATAAGTAAATAAACCGACTCGTGTATATATATATATATATATATATATATATATATATATATATATATATATATATATATATATATATATATATATATATATATATATATATATATATGATAATACTCATAAATAAACTAAAATAAAAAGTAAAGAAACCAACCCGCTGTAATCCTATAACTAAGCTAAAAACAAAATAACCGACCGAATCTCGATGCGTTTGAAGTTTCCCAAATAACCGCGGACGCAATTACGTCTCTTCGGCAGTCATAAAATGTCAGAAATGGCCTCATGAAATAGCTGCCGTTTTCACGACTCGAGACACAAATTGGATAACGTTCATTTTACGATGCAGAGTTGTTGTCCATCTCCACTTATCTTTCCTTAAATCTTGGTTGATTATTATAGTTTTGTATTTGATATTTTATCCAATAAACAAATGCTGTAGTTAAAACGTCTTTACTATTAAAGAAATTAGATTTTTTTACTGAAACCTCTTACTTGTTGGTATACTCATGCTCACTATTCTTACTTCCTTTTCTGTTGTACGGGACAATAAGATGGATAAAAAACAGTGTAAAATGTGTGAGTAAAAGGCAGGAAAAATGGAAGAGATGGAGCAAATATTTCCAGATTTTTTTTGGACATATTTAGAGAATGGGATGGATAGGTTGGTCAATAGAATAAATAGTTCTTAAATAGGCCCTACTGGGCAGAAAGAGGAAAAGTAGACGTATAAATTAGTGGTTTAATGGGATGATATTTTCAGATTTGTTATAGATTTCAAAAATTCTTCTTTGAATCTTGGTGCTTTATCTCCTGGAGTGTTTTATATGCTTATTGAAGTATTTTTTTTTACTTTGGTAGTCTATTATATAAATAAAAGACTGAAAAATCTTGTTGATTTTATTAAAGAAATCTGACTTGCTTGAGGGTACACTCAGGCTCACTATTCTATCTGTTTCCTTACTCCCTTCCCTCACTGGACTATTCATTAAATAAACAAAAGCCTGAACCGTTTTTGCTATTTTATTAAAAAAAAAAAAGAATGAATTTCTTTACTGAAATGTCTTGCTTCAGAATACACTCAGGATCACTATTTTATGTTTCCTTGTTTCGTTTTCTCACTGGGCTATTTTTCCTGTTGGGCCCCCTTGGCTTATAGCATCCTGCTTTACCAACTAGGGTTGTAGCTTAGCTAGATAAGATAATAATAATAATTACCGATAAATTCTGAATGATTCTTATAAATCAGACAATAGGGTATAGCATATTACATCAGTCAGACAACGACTGATGTACCATACGGT
>NC_090735.1:47390966-47430966 GCF_036898095.1 Palaemon carinicauda | reverse complement strand
TATATATATATATATATATATATATATATATATATATATATATATATATATATATATATATGTGTGTGTGTGTGTGTGTGTGTGTGCGCGAGTGTTTGTGTGTACGTGTGTGCGTTTGTGTGTATGTGTGTGTGCATGTGTGTGTATGTGTGTGTGCATGTGTGTGTATGCGTGCGCGTGCGTGTGTATACTTGACATATATACATTAAATATATCTGGGTATGCACTTTAACCAAGGTGGCGATCCCTAACTTCACTTCTGTTATGGTTCTTGTTTGGAAAAGTTTGTTGAATTACCAAACATTCTTTCTTACACATTTAAAAATATATTTCATTGCAATTTTGTACTTACAGAGATGTTTATCTGCAATTCGTCTTGATTTCCCCACTTCACTGCTACACAGTAAGACAATCACTTCTGATCTGAAAAATAATGAAGGAAAATATATATCAATTACTATATATATAAAACTTAAATACATTGTTTTGTTTTCCAAAGTAAATATCTAACAATAAACCTGAGTAATAACTGATAATTTAAACCCTAACATCCTTTTAGTAATTTTTCAAAATTATAATTTTGCAGAATTTGTAGGATATTCAATATCACACCAAAAATATAAAAATATAAAAAAAAATATTTCAGCAGTTTGAAAGTAGCAATTTTTCGAAATTTGAAAAATGTAGAAAGTGCTGTCTCTTTTTTTTTTTTATTTTAAATATGTGGAAAATCACCAATGTTTCGAAGTTCATAATATGAGCTAGTATTAGTTTGAACTGAAGAAGAAATTAACTTGGAAAAACCATTAAGATAACCTATTTAAAAAAAAAAAACAGCATGAAAAAAAATGGCAAAATCCAAGGAGAGACCGAGTTGGTAACCCCAGGAAGACACCAAATAGATAAATCCAGAAAGAAAACTACTGGGTAAATTTTTGACAAACCCCATTAGCAAAACCCAGGTGTAACCCAATTTGGTGAAATCAAGAATAAACCCACTGAAAACCTCAAGAAACGTCGCAGATGAATCGAGAAAAATCAATATGGAAAAACCAAAGGACAAATCCAGTGGGTAAATCAAGAAAATACCCAGTGGACAAATGAAAAATCCAAGTTTGTTGATAAAATTAAACACTGGTAAAAGCACGAAGAAACCCAGTAGTTGAACCCAGAGATATTCGAGAATGAACCCAAGAAAGAAACCAATCAGTAAACAACCCCTCTCGCCAGAAAAAAAAAAAGTATGAAAATCCAAAAGATCATGATAAATATTCCTTTGGTAATAACATTCAATGGATAATCAAGAATTGCAAGACTATCGATTAGGTGGTAATGTGTAGTAGTGGTGCCTGAGAGCTAGTGAAGCAACCGAGTGACAAAGGAAAGCCAAGTGGTAATGTAATAAAGGGTCAAGAAGGCTACTTTCTGTCTGAAAGAAGTTACTAACCCTATCTAAGCTCACACCAAAGTACTCGATTTCTGGTTATACAAACTAGTCTCTGATTAACCGATGGTTAATTCAAACATAAAGTTTATTTTCCGTAGGCTACATTTTTACAAACAGGTGAAGAAATCTATTATATGATGACTGTTTTTTTTTTTTTTGGGGGGGGGGGGGGCAAACCATTTAATTTTTCGCCAAAAAGTATTGCTTACTGTTATATTATATAAATTCAAAGTTAAGAAAACAGCACAATTATTTTCATACATTGTCTCCCTCTGAGATTTCTCCTGGACTTTTTCTCTCCTGCCGTTAGTGCTGTTTCTATTACCATTTCATTAATAAATAAAAAAAGTTCACTGGACTCTGCCGGTTTGAAAAAAAAAATTTGCCTTAACGAGGCTTCTATTACATGATGCATCCATAACACAGGAGGTAAGAAATAGGAATCATTAAAACACCAAAATAAAGTCTAATGTTCAGATGGGCCAAGGAACTATTTCATTTAGCTATTGGGACCTTACTAAGGAAAATTATTAAGAGAGAAACTTATATCTTATGATATAGATTCAACTAAATTGCATTTAATGGTCGAAACATTATAGTAATCGACCAAAACATAACTTATTGGTGAAAATATTTCTTTTCTAAGATAGGGATAAGGTTTGATGTTTGGCTTTGGAAAAATTACGATGTTCTATTAAATTTTACAGCCATATTCAGTCTCATAAATCCTGTTCAGTAAGTACACGATATTCTCTTACAACCTTTAAATAGAAGTAATTAACAAGGGTTGTGCGTCTTCTTAGTTTAAAAACCTTAATATAGTAAGATGATGATGTAACAATTCTGCAGTTTTTTTTTTCTTTTTTTTTTTTTGTTATACAATTACACCTAATTATTCATAACACTGTTTTTCCTAAATTGGCCATCAGTTCTAAAATAATTTCCTTATTTGAATAGATATGTCATTTTTTCAAGACTTAACATAACAGAGCATAAAAAAAAATTGAAATTTACAGAAAGAAATTAAGAAATTTTCTCTCTTCCTTCCTCCTACCAAAGATTAAAAGGGAAACCGCACAAGGGTTTTCATTTCCTCATTCCGGGAATAACTTTAAACTACATCATTATTTAGAGGAGGATATCGAATATTTTCGAATCCTCAATATTCAATATGCATATCATGAATTCATATTTAGCAGGCTTTATGTCGGATGCGCTATTGCTTCAGATAGTAGCCAGTTCAGTCTCCCGACTGATGAATTTTAAGTTAGATAAATTTTTGTATTTTTGGGGTAATATAGTAACTATCCTACAGTGAATCAGATGGAGGACACTTGAAAAAAAAATATGAAAAAAGAGGTAAATAGATAGAAAATATACGCGCACGTTCACACATTGATATATATATATATATATATATATATATATATATATATATATATATATATATATATATATATATACATATATATATATATATATATATATATATATATATATATATATATATATATACATATACATATATAAATATATATACACACATATGTATATATATATATATATATATATATATATATATATATATATATATATATATATATATATATGTATATATATGTCTGAGGCCATTGTCTTGTTGTGGACTAGAAACGGCTGCATTTGCTGTTGTCTATATATATATATATATATATATATATATATATATATATATATATATATATATATATATATATATATATATGCTGTATATATATATATATATATATATAAATATATATATATATATATATATACTGTATATATATATATATATATATATATATATATATATATATATATATATATATATACTGTATATATATACATACATATATATATATATATATATATATATATATATATATATATATATATATATATACTGTATATATATACATATATATATATATATATATATATATATATATATATATATATATATTCATATATATATATATGTATATATATATATATATATATATATATACATACATATATATATATATATATATATATATATATATATATATATATATAAAATAGTGCATTGTAAAATATTTCTTCTACTTATAGGAAACCATGTCACTTTTAAAAATTGCAAAATAAAAAAATAAGAACTCCAAAACAGTACATATTAATTTTGGCAAAGGTACATTGGAATTGAAAATGAATAAGTACTCCCGTTTCTATTTTTAGCCTCGAAATTTTCCGGAAAACCAATTATCAGAAAACTGAGATGAAAATAGATAGAAAATAAAGGATTCCTCAAAAAAAAAAAACTATCCACTGTTTATTCCAGTAAAATTATGTGAATCTATATTTTCCTATTACACTTTTCTCCCTTGCACAAAGAGTGACTTTTTTTTTGAAAACCTGATAAAGTTAGGGTTTAAAGGCCGCTCATGAATGGCATAGGCAACGGACAGTGACAAAGCCCTAGCGATAAGACAATGTAGACTCCATATCATCAACGTCCAAACTAGTTCAAAATAGATGGTGAGGTTGCAGACACTATCGAGTTTGAAAGGGACTCAATCCCCTGTCCAGCAGAACACCAGGCAGGGACGCTTTCAATAGGCCACAACAACCTTATTGTGTAGGGCTATTGGAAACGTCTCTGCCTGGCGATCTGCCGGACTGGGATTTGAGTCCCACTCATAGTTCCATGTAGTGTCTGCAACCTCATCATCCTTGGCAGCTAAGGATGAGGGGTTTGGAGGACCCTATAGGTCTACCTGCTGAGTCATCAGCAGCCATTGTCTGGCTCTCACAGGTCCCAGCTTGGGTGGAATGGGTGGAGAGGGGGCTTGGACGCTCATCATTTGCAATGTCCTGCTGGCTACTGCAATGTTACTGTCCCTTGCCTCCGCTATTCATGACCGGCCATTGAAACTTTAATTGAAAATTTTCATATCATTAAAAAATTTATAAGTGATAAATATGCAAAAGACGCATAATGAAGAAATTGGAGTAAGAGGGGAAAAAAAAATATGATATAAAATATAGAAAACAGATGAATATTCTCTCAAGCAAAAGCGAAACAGTAACAATGAAGATAAAAATGTAAAAGACGAAAAATTTTGAAATTGAAATAGCAGAGAAAACAAAAAAATATGCTTTCAAAATGAGAAAATGAGAATGTTCTTTCATGGAAAAGAGAAAACAGTAAGAATTGAGATAAGAAAATAAATTAAAAAAATGCATAGTAACAAACCAGCCTTCACGTATATAAAAAAAAATATTAGGGTTTCCAAATAGGCATAAAGATTATATAACCTTGAAAATGTCAGTAATATTTGTACGGAAAACAGTCATTTCCTTTCCACACTGGGCTATTTTTTTTTTTTTTTTTTTTTTTTTTTTTTTTTTTTTTTTGAGCCTGAGCTTATGGCATTTTGCTTTTAAAGCTAGGGTTGTAGCTAAGCTAATAATAATAATAATAACAAGTGAGCAAGTCCTGAACGCGGACATGGTCCTCGTAGAGGACATACCTCCGCCAAGGTGACCTAGAGCGCCATATGTCCTAGAATCATGAATTGATGTGACTTCGACCTTCACATGACCTTGACCTTCACGTGACCTTCAAGTGACCTTGACCTTCACGTGACCTTGACCTTCACATGACCTTGGCTTCAAGTGACCTTGATCTTCAAATGTACTTGACCTTCACGTGACCTTGACCTTCAGGTGACCTTGACCTTCACGTGACCTTGACCTTCACGTGACCTTGACCTTCAAGTGACCTGCTTGACTTTTGACCTTCAAGTGATCTTTGTTCATTTGCCACTGATACTTAATATGACATTGATATAATGCACCAATATGACCTTGACCTTTGACCTTTATAAATTTGAACATCACCCATGGGTTGCGCCTGGACTAGGACTTCCCTGTTGGCTTATGCAAAAGTCAGTGCTTTATTTCTGTCTCTTGATATGGCCACTTATGTCATAGTGACACCAGTGACCCCTGTGACCTTGACCTTGGGGTGACCTTGACCAAAATTTAATCAGTTCTTCCATACACATTGGGGAACTACTTGGCCAAGTTTGAAGTGATTCCGTGTAGAAATGTGGCCTCTACGTTGTCCACAGACAGACAGACAAACAGAGAAACAAACAAACAAACAAACCGAACCGAAAACATACCCTCCTGGCGGAGGTAATAATAATAATAATAATAATAATAATAATAATAATAATGGTATTATCACCGGCCTTAACATTATGATCATCATTATAATAACTGCATTAAAATAACAATATTAAGATTAATGATAAAAATGCTACTACTACTACTAATATTAATAATAATAAAATAAATAGAAGAAAAATATTTCATTCTACGCATTATAAATTAATAGGTTCGCATAAATGGTGCGTCATTATTTGTCACACTCAAAAATAAAATTCCCCACCCCGCCAAAAAAAAAAAAATATGAAAAAAATAATTAAAAGATAATTGCACTTTTTAGATCTTCAGTATCCACTAATCAAAGTGATTTTAATAATTTTAACTAAATAAATTTATTCACATTGCCCTTCATCTCTATAGTAAATCAATTGATATGATTTGAAAAAAAAATAAAACGTATGATTTTGTTTCCTATTACACTTTAACGGACCTAATCTTTGTTTTTTAGCAAAATACATTACTTACAGTATATGGCCCCTCTACACTGATTAAAAAAAAAAAAAAAAAAAAAAATCAGTCAGAAATTCACCGAAAAAATATAGCCTCTGTTCACATCCGTATTTCAGTAAAATACAGTCGACCGTAATTTTACCCTACTTTTTTTTTTATATTTTACTGGTTGGTGACCGTAATATCACTACTCGTCAAAAATCCTGGAATAAGTGTTGCAAGACATTTACAGTTAATAACATTTAGTTTCCTATTAAACTCAAACAGATTTTAATTAGAGCGATTTTCTCTACTGAAACGCTTCCTTAATTCGACACCTTCTAATAATCCCCTTTAAAGACTCGTCCTATCATCTCTATAAAAAATGAAGGAAGGGATAAAAGAGTAGAATGTACACTAACGAAGTGGAAAATTATCCCTGGTTCGGAGATTCTCTCTTCGTTTAGGACATCGTTTCTTGGTTAAAAGGTGAAAATCTTTTCTAAAAGTTGCCATTTTATATTTTTCTTTCTTTTTTTGGAATATATTGCTTCAATTCTCACACGATTTTAATTTACATATGATTATAAATCTATATTATTATTAATTATTATTATTATATATTATTATTATTAATATTATTATTATCATTATTATTAATGTTGTTGTTGTTGTTGTTGATGTTGACAATAAAATGATAATTCAATGTCATTCAAAGCATAAAAGAGGCAGACAATGGCTGAACACCTTTCCTGAGAACGGGGCTGCATATATGCTGACCAACAAAGACAAGGAAATCATAAAGACAGAAAATAAACTAATGATTAATAGTCCCATTTCCGTAAAAATTGTAAAATCTGTCTGACAAGTTAAATAACAGAGAATGCTTTTGAAACTACTGAATTAATGAAACATTGCTTAATGACAGATTGAAAAAATGAAATCAGACGATGGCTGGGTTAAATAAAATTTATAAATAAAATCGCCTGAAATTACATATAAAATCCGGCTGTATATCAGTTTAGTGAGATCGTTGTTACTCTAAGAACATGAGTCGTAGTATGACAATGAAACAAAATACAACACATTTTGTAGATTTGAGAACATAGCCCTCAGAAGAATATTTGGAGTTAAATGGCGAGTCAGGATTAGAAATGAAACTATGAGAGAGATTACCCGATTATGCAGATGAGGTCATGGTGAGGGGTAGATGGTGATGGTTAAGGCATGGTATTCGCAATCCCCAAGAAAGATTAGCTTACCAAACTTTCAACTAGGCTCCACAAGGCACTGGAAGAGTTGGAAGACCCTGGCCTACATGAAACGTGAGTAGGAACTGAGGAATGGAGAAGTATTAATTTAAAAGCTCAAGATAGACACGATTATCGAAATCTAACCGAGGCCCTTTGCGTCAATAGAGGTAGGAGGAGATGATGATGGTGATGATGATGATGATGAATTGTACGGCCGTTTTACTATTTAAAAAAAACACACGATATATTTAATGTTTAAAGGCAACTTGAGAGCAACATAGGTAAGGGAGATATCTTGTGCTTGCCACTCCAAAACTAGGACCAGGGAGCACCTGGTAATAGCTACGGACGTTTCGGTAGGTGGACCTAATAGTCTAGCAGAATGGGGACCAAACGTGGTTTTAGGGTACGCACAAAGTTTTTTGCGGATTATATATCTTTGAGACATGCTGATTCAGAATCCACTTGATGCCACCTTGGCACCCTTGAGCATTTTGCATAATATGCTAATTAAGTCGGCCATTATGAAAATTTTGTTTTTAGGGTATAACTTTTTTATTTGACCAGAGACAAGAGAGATCATGATGTCTACCCCCAGGTTTAGAGGGTCTCTGATTCTGATGATACCATTTTAACATGATTACTAATTTGCATATGCATGTTATGCTAATTAGGTGACGGGAATTACCCAAATTTGGTATTTTGGCTAAAGCTTGCATATGTTGCCATTAAGAGAGTAATTTCTATGCCTTTCCCAATGTTAATGGGTCTCAGATTCTACTTTTACCATTATTAGTGCCTTTTTTGCATATATTTGCATTCCATATGGATTTGCATATGCATAAATTTAGTGTAAAAAGTTGAAATTTCCGACTTATGGCAAAACATAACAATGATACATGTAACATTTCCCTGATTGCACTAATTAGTCCCAGACTGCTACACAGACCTCCAGGATGATGAACTATAGTCATTTGCATAAACTGCATATATTATGCTAATTAGCAGTCATAATGTCTTTAGTTACTCAGTTTAGCAAGTCATTGTCCTATCCACCACTTTGATAGTCCTCCCCTTCATCAGCCTCATCGTTTTGCTTGTTGTATGTATTTCGACAGTTTGATTCTCCACGACATGCACAGAAAAATGTGCAAGGCAAGTGTCCACTGTTACAGCCACACCTCTGAGAACTACATGGTTCATTGGTTGAACACCCACAACGAAGCATCTCTAATACCTCAGGAGGTGCTATAGACTGGCATAGAGAGACCATACACACAGACACGAGTAACCTGGCCAGTAAATTAAAGCTCTCTGATCTCAAGATGATCCTGGAAAGGTCTTTTGATAAATTGGTGCAGGACATGTGGTTTTACAAAGGATATATTCATCTTTAATATGAGGTCTTGTTATCTCTCTTTCCTTTCCTTATACCTCAGTAATAAATAGTTTCTCACTTGTCTTCACATTTTGATGTTCGTCAGTAAAATAAGAAAAAATGAAAAAAAAATTCTTTACAGCTATCAGAGTTAATTTTCCATTTCGCATGAAATAAAAAACCAATATGTCTGGAATTCTATTTTCAAATATATTCGCCTCAATTTCTCCTTAACTTTCTCTTGCCTGAAAAAGGACTGGTTGTGCATCAAATCCTTCAAAGATTTCCAGTAATTACTCCGACGTAAAAATTCCACGAGATACAAAGATGCAGAAGAGTGGCATTCGTCCGTAGTCGAGAGAGAGAGAGAGAGAGAGAGAGAGAGAGAGAGAGAGAGAGAGAGAGAGAGAGAGAGAGAGAGAGAGAGAGCAGCAAAAAGTTGCTCTTCTCATTTCAGTCAAATGCTTTAAAGCTAAAATGAGAAATTTCTCTCTTCAAAACTGCAAGTGATAATTCTGGAACTGCCCGAGAAAACAGGATAATTTATATTTCCCTCATAATTATTAGCTTTTCCTTTTAGCATCTAGTCAATTTCGAAATGGATTCAATTTTGTAATCAAATTTTCACTACTCTGTTATTAAACAAGACAATTTAATCAAATTTAATCAAATTCACCTCTTTTTCTACAGAAGTTATATATAAATATTTCACCTTGGGTATCTGTACCATTTTACAACGTACTCCTCGACTCACTTCAAAGGCTGAAATTGTTATAAAAGGAGATAGAATGTTAAACTCTTCCTGGGCCCATATGAGTTGGAGTCATGTGTATGCCGAGCACAGCTCTCGCTGGCTTTCAGAGGCCAGATTCAATATTGCGTGGAAGCAAAAAGGGGCAAACCCCTGCGTGGGAATTCCAGCTAAAGATAGTTCTGGTTGCATAGGTCGCGGAAGCAAATGTTGTTTTCTCATCCATTTATGTGCATATTCAGGGTTTTTTTCCCTATTTTTATACATTCATATACATAGATACTTTTACACACATACACACGTATATACGAGTATAATCACACACAAATATATATATATATATATATATATATATATATATATATATATATATATATATATATATATATTTATATTCACACACACACACACACACACACACACATATATATATATATATATATATATATATATATATATATATATATATATATATATATATTCATATGTATTATACATAAATGTATATACATACATATACACATATATGGGTATATATATATATATATATATATATATATATATATATATATATATATATATATATATATGTGTGTGTGTGTGTGTGTGTGTGTGTGTGTGTGTTTGTGTGTCTATGGTAATATAATCAATGTCATAAAAAATGGTAAATCTCCTACGCTATAAACAACAATTTATAGCTTTGATAATAAATCATTCTTGCTATTAAAACACCAATTGCCTTTACTTTTCTCTGCTTCAAAAACACAATTATCTTTGCGACAAAATCTCCACAAAGCAAAACCTCCAGCAAGCAAAAGCTCTGGATATGAGAATTTTGAGTAGTTATATAAATGCACAAGAGCCCGGGCTATCTGCGATTTCAAACAACAGTTTCCCTCTGAAGAAATATTTCGATATTCGTTTGTGGTAAATTCAATTCATTCATGGTTACGTGGTCTTTAATAGCTAAAATAATCTGGGAAACGTTTAAAGGTTTTCAAAGGCCGCTCATGAGTGGCAGAGAAGAGGGACATTGCCCTAGAAAGCAGAACAATGCCCTAGAAGGTAGGGCATTGTGCTGCTCCATCTAGGGCCTAGATAGACTGACCATATGGCCAACACCATTCTCCACCCAAGCTAGGAACCGGGAGGGTCAGGCAATGGCTGCAGATGACTCAGCAGGCAGACCTATGGGCTCGCCCACAATCCCCATCCTTAGCTTATAAAGATAGTGAGGTTGCAGACACTAAAGGAACTAATGAGCTTGAGAGGGACTGTATGGATGAATTTTATAACAAAACTGCGATTGAAATGATAACTTTACATTATTTTGTTATTGTTTATGAGTATTTGTGCTTATATAAAGCGATCACGAACCAATTTACTTTGTTAATAAAAAAAACTGACGCATTGTGCGGTAAGGGTTTATCGCCTCTAATCACATTTGTAACATTTAGCAATACTGACAAGGGGTCATTACATGACATGAATTTAGCACCAACAATGCTTTGATTACATTTGTGTATTGCACTATCAATTATTATAAACAAAAGCAGTGGTAAATAATAATAATAATAATAATAATAATAATAATAATAATAATAATAATAATAATAATAATAATAATAATTACAAAATTCCACTTGCTTCATGATCTCTGGGACAATAACATGCTACTTTCTTTATCGGGTTTCCGTCTCACACTTGATCATTCTGAAACCAAATAAGAAAATCCCTTTTTGATTTAACATAAAATCTACAAAATCGACAGCTTTGTTTCTCGGTAAAAGCAATCATTACTCCACACAGAGAGAGACCAGGTGTGCAAAGCAACTTTTTAATTTCGTCGTGGCAATTTGCAGCACGAACAAGTTTTTGACTCTATAACGACATTTTAGTGCCCAACCTCATTCCAGTTATAAATATACCATTTCTCCCCACTGAGCTGATATATATATATATATATATATATATATATATATATATATATATATATATATATATATATATATATATATATATATGTGTGTGTGTGTGTGTGTGTGTGTGTGTGTGTGTGTGTTTGTGTGTGTGTGTGTGTGTATGCAGATATATATTTCCTGGCCATATAACTGTACGTTTATAATGAACAGACAAAGTCTCAGTGGCTACCAAATATAGAAAATAAAATTTAAGCTGACATGCTTACCCCATTAGAAATGTCTTTTGATATTGTTTTAAGTAATCAGGTTTTGCGAATCAGTTTTCCACTGTGGATTCAGCACAGGTAGGTTGGTCTATCACTTCACGGGTTCCCGGACCAATTACGACTTATTTTCACTTGCCACCAGCCTTAATCAAATCCATGTATTTTTTTTCCTCCCCAGACCAGACCTTACTGCAAACTCCAGATCTTATGTAATATTAACGTGACTTCGCATTTTATTCCCTAAACTACGGATAAATGTAAGTATGCGACGGTTTCCTTTCTATAGAGAATGAGGCTTTCAATATGATTATTCCTATATATAATGCTCTTGCTTCATTGCATTCAGGAAACTAAAGCAAATTGTTTTATTTTTGATTTTTAAACAAAATCTAAAATTCCCTCCTCCATCTTTGCAAAGGATTAATCAAATTAATGAACGTCCTACTACTACTCTGAAGGGAACATGATAATATAATCTAAAATCTAGACTTAAACATCCTTAAGACCTTGTGGCGCAAAAATGACAATTGGCTTTACTCGAAAATCATTGCCATAATTCCCTAGCTTTTACCGTATCGACCTTACGATAAAAGTGCATCCTCCCTAATCTGGTTGCAATTCCCTTTCTTAAGATTACCAGATTCGTACGAAGAACCTAGTTATCCACGTTGGTTTCTCTTAAGAACAACACACCTCAACCGTAATGTATTTTAAATTCTATCATAAAAAATGTCAAATGTACGGTCCCTTTAATGGCGTATCTTTACGAGTTCTACGTATGTATATTCATTAACAATTCCTGGAGATTAGTCAATAACACTTATTTGTTGTCTGCGTTCTCATTGAATATTGCCATAGATTTACTCATATTCATTTTCAGTCCTACTTTTCTATTTTCTCTATTCAAAACTTCTATCATCTTTTGCAATGAATTACATAAGAAGAAAATATAAAAATTTCTTGCTATGGGAATTTTTTTTCGCATTCTTAGTCTCATCTATTAAGGCATCTTACCTGAAATGAGCTACCGAAATTTCTATTACTTTAGGGTATCATGATATAATCTAAACATTAACTTTAATACTTGAATATCAAAAGCCCTAAGTACCTCTCAAAAGTACCTAAACTTTTTTTTAAATATTCTTAGAAATTACTCTGTTAAAAGGTCAGTCTTTATTTTTCACATTGAAGACAAGGTTTTATTTCAAATTAATAAACGCTGCCTTTCCATCAAACTAAATTCTTTGAAATTAATCTTAAAATTTATTTTCTAATTACTTGATAATATTTACGCCTTCTTTCATTATCAAAATTAATTTCGTAATTAATTGGTAATCTCATACCCTTCATGAATATGTACATACAAAACTAATTATAAATGTAAAGTGTGGTTGTTAATTATGACCGTAATGACTGACTGAAGTTTTATCGAATAATTATAAAAAATAATATTACACATACAAGATCAAAAACACTTTAAAAACTCCTATAAATGCAAAATGCAAATTGATATTCAACTCAGTTGAAGCTAATTTATCAATTTAATGGTTATATACGGTAAGACTTGTATTTACTTAAATGTTTAAATATTTGGAATACTACTATAAAACACAAAACACACAAAAACTAATAATAATAATAATAATAATAATAATAATAATAATAATAATAATAATAATAATAATAATAATAATAATAATGTTTCAAGTTAATAGTCAGAAGGTTTTGTTTACCGGAATGACTGCAAATTTTGAATACAGTAGTCTATAACAACAACAACTACGACTAATAATAATCAAAATTAAAATAATGATACTAATAATGCTTCAAATACCACTACCCATAATACTGAAATTACGAAATTACCCAAATTTCTCCATTTTTAAGCCAAACCCATAAAACGAGCGAAGAAAACGCCTCGAGAATGTAGGATCGTTTTCCGCCTCGTTAGGATACTTATCTCTCTCACTCCAACTTAATCTTCTTTTCCCTCCTCATTTTCCAACTTTCTTATTTTTTTAGAATGGGCGGAGACTCAAGATCACATCATTATATGCGATCATATAAAAGGACTAATCAGCTTTAAACCCCCCCCCCCCTTTCTTATGGAGTATAGATCTCTTTGACTGGCCAGTCAGTTCTACATTAAATCCCTCTCTCTGGTTACGGCTCATTCTCTCTTTGCCTACACATGCACCGAATAAGTCTGGCATATCTTTTCCACATTCCCTTATGTCCTCCTTCTCTTATGTCAAGATTCATTGCTAGCAATGTCAATTAGTTTCGATAAATCCAAAAGATCCTTTATTCGAACGTTAATATAATTATATATACAAAAATCAAAGAATATTCTAGAAGAGAGAGAGAGAGAGAGAGAGAGAGAGAGAGAGAGAGAGAGAGAGAGAGAGAGAGAGAGAGAAGGGGGGGGGGATTCTGTCTCTCTCTCCTTGACAATAATAAACGGAAGTACATCGAGAGGATCAGAAAATACTGACTCGTAGCGACCCTTTGTTTACAGAAGCTGTGACGAAAATGATATTCCCTCAGATCCTGGTGCCATTGTTAACAGGAGGGGAACCTGATGAGGTGAATCCCTCCTTTAAATAGTCTGATGATATATTTGATTGCAGATCCAATCGCTGATTACGAAAAGAGGCAGAGAGAGTTTATGTTTGATTTCAGAGGACCAAGTGTTTGCTGCAGTTGGCGGAGAGCGAATGGAACAAAAGGGAAAATTCCTTTACAACTCAAAGTAAAGAGGAATATATCAATTGGTTATTTTTGAGTGGGTGTACAATTTCTAACATTATTCACATTAGAAATAAAATATGGTAGAAACTATCAACACAGGTTTGTGGCTCCAAACAGATCTCCATCTGTTCTAAGGTAAAACTGCCCAAAAATAACCGATTACCTAAATTCAACAGATGAATGACGTGTCTGCATATTGATTATTGCCTTCCTCACTGATATATATTGTAATCTGGTTTCTAAAATGAAAAGGAATATAATAAATGGTTATCATTAAAAGTTTAATTAATTGATTTATCAAGTGACTTATATATATATATATATATATATATATATATATATATATATATATATATATATATATATATATATATATATATATATATATATATATATATATATATATACGCACACACATATATAGCATATATACATATGTATATTCATATAAAATGGCTCTTGATTCCAAACAAATTTTGAAGATATTTTATATCACCGAATCACAAGTTATTCTCCTTTAATTTTTCTTTCTTTATGCCTCTTCCCATAAATTAAAATTATGGGAGTAATTGGATCTAAGAATAATTCTTTATAATTGAAAGACCTATTTGTACTTGTACTTATTCTGCATAGCTAACCAGTCAAAGTGAGATGCAAATTTGTCACTGATCACATAGTAAAAATTGCCAATGGATAGTCAGATCAGATGGTATTTTCCCAATTACAGTGATTGAAGTCAGTCAATAGATATTGACAACATATCGCATTTAGACGATGGATATTGGACACGGACAACATTTAGACAGTGATATTGGGCATGGGTCGCAGTTACACAATTAAGATATGACACAGACAGCACAGTTAGGCAATGAATAATTAGTACAGACAACAATTGGACAATGGACATTGAGCAGAGAGAGTAGTTTGACAATGGATACTGGGCACCGGCAGCAGTTGGACTATGAATACTTGGCACAGTTACCAATTAGGCAATGGATATTGGACGTAGATAGTAGTTAGGCAATGGATATTGAGCACAGACATCAGTTAGGTGATGGATATTGGACACAAAAATCAACTAGACGATGGGTTTTGGGCACAATCAGCAATGGAGGATTGTTAATGGCCAAAAACAGCAGTTTGACAATGGATTTAGGCACAACACAGCAAATAGTTAAACAATGTTTTTAGGCACAGACAACAATTAGAGCACAGAAAGCAGTTAGACAATTGATTTTGGGCACAATCAGAAATAAGGGAATGTTGATTGGGCACAGACAGCAATTAGCTCATGGATATTAGGCACAGATAGCAGTTAGAAAAAAGATAACGGGCACTGACAGCCGATAGGTACTGGATACTTTGCTTAACCACAATTGGAAAAAGGATATTGGGCACAGACATTTGTTAGATAATGAATATTGGGCACAAATAGCAATTGGACAATGACATTGGTCATGTCATGATGAGAGAAGATGAACACGGATCTAAAATGGCTATGAACAGGGAGGTGGAGCGCAGAAGGAAAGGAAGGCCAAAGTTCAGGTGGAATGATAAATTGTTCGATGACATGAAGGAAAAGTGTCTAAAAGATCAAGATGTACAGGACAGAGGAAAGAGATGAAGGCTGACTAGAAACAGCAATCCTATACTGCAATGAGAAAAGCTGAAGGCCAAATGAGAGAGGACAGAAAGAACAATGCAGTTCAACAAATAAATCCCCTTAAGTGATAGGGCGTAATCATTTATACGTTCTTTCACAAACAGACACCAACAATATCAATATCACAAGTTTAACTAATGGATGTATATTTAACAAACATTTTAAAAGTTATTTTCCTACCGGAAATACAACCTCTTCAACTCTTCAGCACCCAAAGGAGCTTATTTTATAATCCTTGCTTTCTAATAACCTCTTGTCAGGGAAAATCTTGTTGAAGATTATTTTCATTAAATGAAAAAAAAAAAATAAGTGTTGCATTAAAACTGGAGTGCGTAAACGTGTATTTATAAATATTTTTTCTTCTAGATTAAATTTTCATTAAACTAAAGAGTGGAACCTAGGTTTTCTGGACAAGTTTGTGGATATGATAGCTTACTATGTATTCTACATTTTGATAAAATACAAAATTAAGCTTCATATATTTAAAGGTTTCACATATTATTTGGAGAAGCAGTTCTGAAATTTCATTTCCCCTTCAATTGCGTAATGTCAGTATGTTATTTAGCAACCAAACTAGGAATCTAAAGAGGCAGTGTACATAAGTGCAGCAATGTGCTTTGAAGTTTATTGCAAATATTTACCCTTTGCCAAAAATCTGTCGTTTTTTACACTTGAGTTTTACCATAATCATGGTATATTTGTAGGTGTTTCTGAATAATGCTATTAATGCTTTCACATAGTTATTAATCAAGATGCACAGGTCTTATTTGCTAACAGTAATGAGTTCTATTCATATATCAGATATGAAAATGGCCAACTACCATGAAATCATACGCTTTGGTGATTCAAATGTAAAACCAGAGTTTCTCCAAACGTCATGTAGAACGATGAGAACAAAATTACCACTAATGCTAATATACATTACGGACTCGAGGATGGCATAAAATTAATTATGTTATTTAATTACACAAGACATACACACACACGCATATATATATATATATATATATATATATATATATATATATATATATATATATATATATATATATATATATATATATATATATTATCGGAATATGCAATGGAAGATGGAATATCATTGGAGAGAGAAAGGATTAATGAGGTAGAATCATTTAAATATTAAGGAATTATGATATCTGATAAAGGATCTTTAGAGTTTGAGTTTAATGAAAGATTGAAAAAAAAGCAAATCAGACACTGACTAGGTTAAGTACAATTTGGAAAGCAATTCGCACGAAATTACTTATAAAAATCAGCTTATATATCAGTTTAGAGATATCGGTGTTACTATACGGACATGAGTCGGGATATGCAAATTAAACAATATCCTACAGAATTTGTAGATTTCAGAACTAAGCCTTCAGAAGAATATTAGGCGTTAAATGGCAGGACAGGATTAGAAATGAAATTATAAGAATATTCCTTAAGTGCCATATGTGGATGAGATCATGGTGAGGGGTAGATGGAGATGGTTTGGGCATGCTCTTCGCTCTCACCAAGAATTTAGTTAACCAAGCTATCAACTGGGGTCCACAAGACACTAGAAGAGTTGGGAGACCCAGGCCTACATGGCTGAGGACTATGAATCATGAAGTAGATGATGAATGGAGTAGTATTAATTTAAAAGTTCAAGATAAACACGACTGGCGAAATCTAACCAAGGCCCTTTGTATCAATGGGCGAAGAGGAGATGGGCATGGAAGGACATGTCTGAAACCTTTGTCCTGCAGTGGACTATCAACGGCTAATAGTAATATACCGAATGTACAGCATATATATATATATATATATATATATATATATATATATATATATATATATATATATATATATATATATATATATATGTATATATATAAAGAGAGAGATAAATATAATATATATATATATATGTATATATATATATATATATATATATATATATATATATATATATATATATATATATATATATGTATATATATATATATATATATATATATATATATATATATATATATAGAGAGAGAGAGAGAGAGAGAGAGAGAGAGAGAGAGAGAGAGAGAGAGAGAGAGAGAGAGAGAGATTTGGTTTATAGACAAATCCTTACAAACATATCAACACCGACTCATACATACATTTCAACCCTCTAACAACAACACTCTTACTTCAAGAGCATGTTACTTTTATGTAATAAAATAAAGGGCAAAGGGAACAATCCCAAGTAATTTACTCGTCTTCATTAGAAGTCGAAGATAAACCAAAGACTTTTCAGAATAAACAATCACAAAACTTTCCATAAATCACATCTATGGCGAATTACATCTTGCCCATAAATACTTTGCAACTCCTAACACATCCGAGAAAAATATCCTATTTATTCATAAGAATCAATGATCTCCTAAATCTCCTGGAATCCGTCGACTGTAGAAATTTTCGTTTCCATGGTTGAATTCTACAGTTTTATCACCAAAGGAAAACACATTAACTGAAGTCAGATATAGCTTTTCTCCGAAGGCAATTCCATAAATCGGTTTATGTAGGGTCTGACCATTTCTGGATATTTATTCTTTTAGTTTAGAGGTTGCTCGTTAATGGCAGAGGTAAGGGAAAGTGACAATGCATTAGCAGGAGAATACCCTAGAGACTGACCATATATACATATGATCGGCGCCTAAGTCCACTCTCCACCAAAGCTAAGACCAAGGAGGGCCGGGCAATGGCTGCTGATGACTCAGCAAGTAGATCTATAGCTCCTCCAAACCCTCATCCTTAGCTCAAAAGGATACTAAAATGGCACACTCTACAAAAAACTATAAAGCTTGAGAGTCTCGAACCCCAGTCCATTAAATCGCTTAGCAGAGATTTTTTTTTCCAAAGGCTATGGCAACCACAAGTTTAAGTGGAATAATTTCAATCACTAATTATTCCACTGTAACTTGTGGTTGCCATAGCCTTTGGAAAAAAAATTCTCTGCTAAGCGATTTAATGGACTGGGGTTCGAGACTCTCAAGCTTTATAGTTTTTTGTAGAGTGTGCCATTCTCTCAGATGGAGTTCCAGCGATTTTGTTAAAAAAAACTACAAACACTATCGCGAAGCCGCTTGCAATACTGCTAAGACAAAGTGTAGATATGAAAGAGATATATGTTAAACATAAATTAGCTTATATAACACCTATCTTCAAAAGTGGATCAAGACTAGAGGCAAGCAATTATAGACCTGTTAGTCTAATATCACATGTTATGAAAGTGTATGAGAGGGTAATAAAAAAGAAAATAATGAACCATTTGGTTAAAAATAATTTGTTTAATATAGGTCAACACAGTTTTGTGCCTGGAAAAAGTACACAGACCCAACTGATAGCACACTATGAAAACATATACAAAAATATGATAAATGAAAAAGACACAGATGTGATCTATCTAGATTTTGCAAAAGCCTTTGACAAGGTAGACCATAATATAATAGAGAAAAAAATGAGAAAGCTTAATATTGTGGGAAAGATAGGAAAATGGGTAAGAGAATTCTTGCAAAACAGAAAACAAATAGTGGTTGCAAATGACGAGAGATCAGATGAAGCTCAGGTAATATCTGGCGTGCCACAAGGTACGGTATTAGCTGCACTGCTGTTTGTTATTATGATCTAGATAGTGGTTGCAAATGACGAGAAATCAGATGAAGCTCAGGTAATATCTGGCGTGCCACAAGGTACGGTATAAGCTGCATTGCTGTTTGTTACTATGAGCTCAGACATAGACTGTGATGTTGAAAACTCCGTAGTGAGAAGTTTCGCTGATGACACAAGAATAAGTAGAGAAATTACTTGTGATGAAGATAGGAACTCATTACAAAGAGATCTAAACAAAATATATGAGTGGGCAGAGATAAATAGGATGGTATTTAACTCTGATAAATTTGAATCAATAAACTATGGAAACAGAGGAGGAATGGTATATGCATACAAGGGACCTAATAATGAGACAATCACAAACAAGGAAGCAATTAAAGACCTTGGTGTAATGTAAATTAGGAATATGCTATGCAACGACCAAATAGCAACACTGTTGGCTAAATGTAAAGCAAAAATGGGAATGTTATTCGGACACTTTAAAACAAGAAAAGCTGAACACATGATTATGCTTTACAAAACTTATGTACGTAGTACACTCGAGTACTGCAACGTGATATGGTACCCACACTACCAAAAGGGTATCGCGCATATAGAGAGTGTACAAAGATCCTTAACTGCTAAAATAGAAGAAGTTAAGGACCTTGACTACTGGGAAAGACTGCAATTTTTAAAACTATACAGTCTAGAAAGGAGAAGAGAACGCTACATGATCATACAAGCATAGAAGCAAATAGAAGGAATTACTGAAAACATCATGGAGCTAAAAATATCAGAAAGAACAAGCAGAGGTAGATTAATAATGCAAAAAAATATACCAGGTAAACTAAGGAAGGCGCACAGGACATTAATCCACTACGCACTAGCATCGATAATGCAGGGACTATTTAATGTGCTGCCAGCTCATCTAAGAAACATATCAGGAGTGAGCGTAGATGTGTTTAAGAATAAGCTCGATAAATACCTAAGATGCATCCAAGACCATCCAAGACTGGAAGATGCAAAATACACCGGAAGATGCATTAGCAACTCTCTGGTGGATATAGAGGTGCCTCACACTGAGGGACCTGGGGGAACCCAAACAAAAAATAAGGCAATAAGGTAAGGCTCTCTCTTTCATCTGTATTTGTATTACTAGATAGATTCGGCTTAAGAAAGGAGCCAACTCCCTCCATGTAATAACTTTTTATTTGGAAAAGGGACAAGGGCAAACATTCCGTGAGCATTATTCGCCAATAATATTACACACACATAACAACACACTTATATACATACATACACACTATATATATATATATATATATATATATATATATATATATATATATATATATATATATATATATATAATATATATATTATATATACATATATATATGTGTGTGTGTGTGTGTGTGAGTCATTTTGGCCTGGTGATCAGGTGCATACGAACCAGGCCTTATCAAGAAGATCCCTACGATTGATACCTTATCGTAGAAACGAACGACGATCGTAAAAAAAATCTACTGTACACCTAGTGCCCTGGATAGTCGTTGATTCTCCCGATCTCATCCCAAAATGCCGCAAGATTCTAGCAAAAATATATTCTAAAGTTAGTTCTAGGGAAAACGGTGTATATTATCTTCATATTCCACATTACTTTCACCTACTCAATATCTTATGATTAAACATTAGGTCATGAAATTAAATCGAAATGAATAGTGAATCATTACCACATAATTATCAACGGGTGATAACATCCTTAAGTGATCCTATTTACTGTGGATTGACTTTGTAAAATGTAATATAATCATATAAAAATTTTGTATTTTCTCATTGCATCTCACAATAAAATAATCATGATTTTTTCACAGACTATAAAAAAAGATAATGGAAGGGCATGAAATCGTTACCCATAGGATGAGATATTTCTCCTTAGAATAAACATAATACAAAGAAACCACAAAACAGAAAGTAAATTTCTACGTTGAAACTTCAAGGAATTTTAAGAATCTAAATAAAATGTACCTTTAAAAACAGAGTGAGAAAAGCGATAGTTGATTATTAACATAGAAGCTCGTACTATAATTTGGAGAGAATACTTTTAAATAAATATATCTTAATAAATACTCATCCAATTTCCAAATTTCTTATAAACAATTCAACATTTTATGTTCATTAGGTTATTTATAAAATTGATAAGAATCTAGAGCAATAAGCTCTCTCTAAAGAAAACTGGCTTTGTCAAAGAATTCAAAGAGAGAGAGAGAGAGAGAGAGAGAGAGAGAGAGAGAGAGAGAGAGAGAGAGAGAGAGAGCCTGTCGAAATACCAAAGGCGAGTCGCTCTCAGTCTTAAGTATAAATTACTTCATAATGTCAGGAGTAATTCCCTAAATCCGTGTCAAGGAAAGGAGAACCGCTTACGACCCGGCATCACAATCACACGGTAGAAGCCAGATTAACTCTCGAGATGAAGGAACGGCCAGATGAAAGAGACACTTAAATCATAGACCGGATAATGCTAGAGATGATGAGGCCGGGGTCATGGCCTGAAAACGTAATTGCTTCATTCAATTTATATTCCCTCGTCTCTTATAGAGGCTGACGACGTCAGCAATTTAAGCATAGGAAAACTTCCTTGGGTAAATACAAATATCATTATCTACCGTTTGATTCACTTCGAAATATACACGAAATATTTTAATTCTAGTACACACGGCCCGTCAAAACTCGAGCCTTGATATTTAGGTAGATATGCACACACACGCATAAACACACACTCAACCCTGCCCCACTTTCCTAACTACAACACGGCAGTTGTGGTTTCCGAGTGTACCTTTCGCGTTACCGCTTAATACCAGGGTATGGCTACTATCCTTCTCCCCTCAACCGATGGACGGGGAGAGACCGAATAGTTAAAAGTCTGGTAATGCCACCCAACATATATATATATATATATATATATATATATATATATATATATATATATATATATATATATATATATATATATATATATATTATCATCAGTATTATTATTATTATCATCATTATCATTATTACTTGTTAAGCTACTAACCTGGTTGGAAAAGCAGGATGCTATAAGCCCAGGAGCTCCAACAGGGAAAATAGACCAGTGAGGAAAGGAATAAAGTAAAATGGAATATTTTAAGAAGAGTAAGAGCATTAAAATAAATATCTCCTATGTAAACTATAAAAACTTTAACAAAAGAAGAGGAAGAGATTTTACAGATTAGTGTGCTCAAGTGTACCCTCAAACGAGAGAACTCTAAACCGTAGCAGCGGAAGACCATGGTACAGAGGCTATGGCACTACCCAAGACTAGAGAACAATGGTTTTATTTTGGAATATCCATCGCCTAGAAGAGCTGCTTACCATAGCTAAAGAGTCTAATCTACCCTAAGCAAGCGGAAAATACCCACTGAACAATTACAGTGTAGTAGTTAAACCCTTGAGGGAAGAAGAATTATTTGGTAATCTGTGTTGTCAGGTGTATGAGGACAGAGGAGAATATGTAAAGAAGAGGCCGGACTATTCAGTGTGTGTGTGTGTGTGTGTGTGTGTGTGTGTGTGTGTGTAGGCAAAGTGAAAATGAACCGTAACCAGCGAAAAGGATCCAACGTAACTGTCTGGCCAGTCATAAGACCCCATAACTCTCTAGCAGTCATATCTCAAGGGGATATTCTTTAAAACTGTAAAAAAAAATATTTTTCCCTAATTAATGCAACCTTCCTTTCTTTTTCGACGCCAACAACTCTGCTAATCAACTACGACAGATAATTTTTTTTTAATCAAGAAATACATAATCAAAAATTGAGATCAATCGTGTTGACTTTGTAATAGAACAGTTTGAAGACTAATATCAGCTAGTTTGTTTACTTGTGCATTACCCTGGCTATGGAACATTTCTATTTAAATGTAAGTTTGTTTTCTAGGATTTATTCAAGTTTACTTTGTATTAAAAAGACCAAACAGTTATATGATTTTCTTTATTTTTACGATAAATTCTAGCAGTAAAATACAAATTCTATTGTGAAAAAAAACACAAATAATAATAATAATAATAATAATAATAATAATAATAATAATAATAATAATAATAATAATAATAATCATTATTATTAAAATAAAAATAATGATAATCATAATAGTAATAATAATAATAATTATAATAATAATAACAACAACAGCTACAATAATAATAATAATAATAATCATAATAATAACAACAACGATAATAATAATAATAATAATAATAATAATAATAATAATAATAATAATAATAATAATAAAATGTATGAGTAAAATAAAAATATATTTTCACAAGATTTACAACAATTTCTTTTTTTTTAATCTAAAAGACATGCCATTTCCCCACCCCCTTCTTTAGATTTATACCTAATTGCAAGGAAGTAACAAGAACCTCAACGAAATCAAACGTTGAAAAAATGCAGACGAAATTCTCCAATGGCATATTAGGGTGAAAGAGTTACAGCGCAAAATATTTCGTGTTGTTTATATATATATATATATATATATATATATATATATATATATATATATATATATATATATATATATATATATATATATATATATATATATATATATATGAAGGAAGCTGTAATTCGTTTAAGTCTGTAACGAATTTCCCATTGTTAGAAAATGCTTCAGTGGAAACTGTACCAATTATATTTGTAGCTTCACCTCCCTCCCTTCTATTGTCGATTGTCGTTACTTTTGTTTTTCTCTCAAATATAAATTCCAACAATTTATCTGCAAATTTACAGCTCGCTGAATTCATCTGAAATCAAACGGGTTTCAGAATAGATGTGCGTGTGTGTGTGTTTACATTTACAGAATTATTGGGATGTTTTCTTTTATTCAGCTTGTTACAGACGATTCATCTATACAGTCTAATGTTTATCCTTATTTCTATCAGTCATAGATTCTAGTCCTTGGTCGGCCAGAAATATTTATAACTAGAGAAATTTCCCTATGGGTCTGAGATCCCATGGAAGACCGAATTTGATATTAAAGGGTAATTATGTCTTATTTGAAAAAAATACATATGCAGTATATATCTCTCTCTCTTTATATTATATATATATATATATATATATATATATATATATATATATATATATATATATATATATATATATATATATATATAATATTTACACAAACATTTACATACAGAAAGTCATCGATGGTTTTCTAGTGTATACTCTTAGAGTACACGAAAATGAGTATTTTAGTATGAATGGAAAGTAATCTGATATTTGATATTCCTATATTTTCTATCACATATCTGATTAATAACTTTAAAAATGTTACAGGTTTATGGAGAATATGATATCAATTATCAAGTGAATCTTAAAGAAAGAAAATGACTCAATTCGTCTCATATAATCTCCCTCGAGATATCTGTTGTTTATTCAAACAAGTAGATGTAGTTAGTAATAATAATAATAATAATAATAATAATAATAATAATAATAATAATAATAATAATAATAATAATAATAATAATAATAATAAAAAAGTCGAAGAAAATAAATTTACCATAAAAAAATGAAGACAATTTATTCATGCAACAAAATTTACTTTCATAACTTGAAATCTCAGCCAATTACATCATGAAATCAAAGAATAATAACTTTCATTAAAAAAAAAACTCCAATCTATTTCCGTTGTATGAAAACGGAAAACGGGACAATTAAGAAGTTTCTGGGGAAATAGAATAATTTCTTCTGAAAAAAAACATTTAAAATACATTCATTTCCTAATTTCATTGCATTATTATTTTGAAACTTGGATAAAATCTAGTAACAAAGATGAAACCGTAATCTCGTATGTATGAAACCGTGTATTCTTAATGTAATGATCAATTAGGAATATGTTTTACCAATAAACCTAATTTCTAGTCCATAGATCAGCTTCAGTTAGTTTCTTTAAAGTAAAGTGCATCACTACCTACTTTGTTAGCAAATTTATTTATTTGGAAAATGGATTTTTTTCCCTATTTATATGTGGTATTGGATCTCCTAAATGAAGTAATTCTTCTTCAAGAAGTAAGCACGAACAGACCGCCTTCCTACTCATAAACATAGTGCATACTAATAAATTGTTGTTTACATATACTATGTATATATATATATATATATATATATATATATATATATATATATATATATATATATATATACTGTATATACATACATACATACACTATGTATATGCACACACACACGTATATATATATATATATATATATATATATATATATATATATATATATATATATATATATATATATATATATATATATACTGTATACATACACACTATGTATATGAACACACATATATAAATATATTATATATATATGTGTGTGTACATATATACAGAGAGAGAGAGAGAGAGAGAGAGAGAGAGAGAGAGAGGGGGGGGGGGGGTTCCTAGGTGTGATCGGTAACCCTGTAACCTTCAAAGCGAACTGTCCCAAGGTTAAGGACAGGCATATATAGGGCCAACTCTGTAACAATTCTTCATGCCTTACTTAGTCTATCTGAAACAAATAATTATGTACATGTTAGTACGACAAATGTTGTGATTTCAACTAATAAAGGAAAAGTATCAACTGGAGAATTAATGCAGGAAATGTTTACACTAATATAATTAGGTGATAGGAATTAATTGGAAAAACTGCTTTCGATGCAAATTCAAATTTCATTTATCATACGCATATCTGAAAACGTTAAAATCCTAAAAAAAAAAATAAGAAATCCTCAGAATTACTCACATTTTTTTATTTCAGAAAGTATATGGGATGGCGTTGTGATACCCATACTCTTTCCCCCTTGCCTTAAGACTGCGGACCAAATACCTAATTTGCAACCCATGTCAACAGACTCAATGAGATGTAACAAAACTTGCTATACAAAATTTTCCTCATCTGGGAACCAAAGTACTCATACGTGTATGGGGCGCATGTAGTTGTTGTTGTTGTTGGCATTATTATTATTATTATTATTATTATTAGTAGTAGTAGTAGTAGTAGTAGTAGTAGTAGTAGTAGTAGTAGTAGTAGTAGTAGTAGTAGTAGTAGTAGCTAATCTACAACCATTTGGAAAACCAGGATGTCATAGGCCCAAGAGCAGTAGCAATGTTAAAACTTCTTTCATATTTAAACTAGAAAGACTTATGTCAGCCTGTTCAACGTAAAAATATTGGCTGCAAGTTTGAACGTTTGAAGTTATACCGATTAAACTACCTGATTATTAAGCTCATTTAACAACTTGGTCATAGCTGAAATAAAACCTCTAGAATACTGTGTAGTATTGAGCCTTATGATGGAGAAGGCACGACTATTAGAATTAATTGCATACCTAGTATTACGAACAGGATGGCACTCTCTGGCAAGATATGAAAGCAACGGATGGTCAGAGTTAGGAAAAATCTCATACAACATGCATAAAGAACTAATTGGACGACGGTGCCAAAGATTAATATCTAGATCAGAATAAAAAATATAGTAGGCCGTAAATTTTTGCCCAACAATTTAAGATGAGAATCAGCAGCTGAAGACCAGATAGGAGAACAATATTCGAAACAATGTAAAATGGAAGAAATAAAACAATTATTCAGAATAGATTGATCAACGAAAATCTTGAAATATTTCCTCAGTAAGTCAATTTTTAGTGCAATTGAAGAGGAAAAAGACAGGACGTATTCCTCAAAAGTATATTTGCAAACAAGAATCACACATAAAATTTTAAAAGAGTCATACTGAGATAAAGAAAAATTATCAAGGCTAAGATCTGGATACTGAGGAGCTACTGTCCTCAACCTACTTAAAATCATACATCGAGTTTTGATAGGGTTTGTGATGGCCGAGAGAAAGGTTATGACTCAAAGGCAGGGTGCAATCAACTGAGTAACTTTATTAAAGAACACTCTCCTTTATATACAAAACCTCAAGGCAACAGGAATTTTCATGTTCGAGAAACAGACAATGTTAGAGAGGAAACACGCAGACATGTTTATTCTGGTTCTTTTTAGTGCGAGGGAAGAGCGCAGATACAAGCATAATATATACAAAATAATTTATGTACGATCGTGTGACACATGGTTGGTACATGGCTCCCCCCCTAAAAATGACATACTGTACATGTTAAATAGGGCGCCCTGATCTAAGCGGGTCATCTGGCAGTAGATAAGCAGGTTTTAGACGATCAATGGAGATCCAGTCTTCTTTGTCACGAATGTTTAGTAGGAATGCTTTTGGACTGCGTCGGATCACAAGGAAAGGGCCCGTGTAAGGGGGCGTTAGCGGTGGCTTGCTAGTGTCGTTGCGCAGGAAGACGTGCGTTGCAGAGTGCATGTCTGTTGGTATGTGATGCTTCACTGAGGGCTTGTAAGTCTGGCGGCATGGAGTAAATTTTCCCACGACATGACGTATGTGCTGGAGATCATCGTAGGAGGTTATAGAAGGAAAAAATTCGGCAGGGACGACCAACAGGTCGCCATACACCATTTCAGCTACTGAGACGTCGAGGACGTCTTTAGGAGTGGTCCTTAGTCCCAGGAGGACCCAAGGAAGCTGAGTAAACCAGTTGCAATCCTTGCAGCGGGACATCAAAGCTGCATTGAGGGTGCGATGAAAACGTTCAACCATTCCATTGGCAGCGGGGTTGTAGGCCGTTGTCTGATGTAGGGTGATGCCCAGGAGATTCGCTAATGATGTCCACCATTGAGAGGTGAAAGTGGTTCCCCTGTCAAAAGTAATATGCTCAGGGATACCAAATCTTGGAATCCATCCTAAGAGTAAGGCAGATGTACATGAGGCAGAAGTTGCAGTTTCCATGGGAATGGCTTCAGGCCAACGGGTGGAGCAGTCGATGACGCTAAACAGGTAACAATGTCCTTGGGATGTGGGTAGGGGGCCTACAATGTCGACGTGAATGTGTGCGAAACGACACTGAGGTTGAGGAAAGGTGCCCACTCCTGAATCTGTGTGTCGATGTACTATGGAAGTTTGGCAAGAAGTACAGGCGCGGACCCAATCCTTAGCATCCTTAGAAATCCCGTGCCAAATGAACTTTTCCTTCAGCACCTGTGCAGTAGAACGGCACGAGGAATGTGAAAGGCCCTGAATGAAATCAAACACCTGTCGGAGCATGGGAGCAGGAATCCAAGGTCGTGGTCTGCCAGTAATGTCGTCACAAAGGAGGTTGGTGTTGGAGTCTTCGAGGGGGAAGTCTTCCCAACGGAGGGACGTGCAGGATGTCCTATATGCTTGATATTCTTGATCCTGTCGTTGGCCTTCAGCCAGGGCGTTGTAATCCAATCCCAGTTGAACGACAGCCAACGTGTTTCTTGACAGGGGATCGGCAACGGGATTCATTTTCCCAGGGAGGTATTGAAAGGTGCAATTGTATTCAGCCACGATGGATATGTCCGCGTTGCTGGGCGGACCAGGCATCAGACTGTCGAGTAAAGGCGTGCACCAGAGGCATGTGGTCTGTGCGAATGACGAAGGGCGTACCTTCTAAGAAATGATGAAAGTGACGGACAGCCAAGTGCACCGCCAGCAATTCTCGATCGAAAGTAGAATAGCCCGATTCTGCCTTGGACAGTTTTCTGCTGAAGAAGGCCAATGGGCGGGGCGAGCTGTTGACCACCTGCTCGAGTACTGCACCAATAGCGACGTCGCTGGCATCGGTGGAGAGAAGGAGAGGGGCATGTGGGATAGGAAAAGTGACTGCCGCAGCAGTTGATAGGGCCTACTTTGCATTGCAGAAGGCTGCTTCTTGAAGGGGACCCCACTTCAGGTCCTTTGGCTTGCCCTTGAGGGAGGCGTAGAGGGGAGCAAGAGTGGTGGCAATGGCTGGCAGAAAACGGTGATAATAGTTGATCATGCCCAAGAACTCCTGCAGAGCTTTGACGGTCGAGGGCACGGGGAAGTTCTGAACGGCTGCTACCTTCTCAGGGAGGAAATGGACTCCTTCAGGAGTGAAGCGGTGCCTTAAGAACGACACTTCATTGCGCCAAAGGTACACTTGTCGTACCAGACTAAAAGGCCGTTTTGTTGCAGGCGGTCGAGCACGATGCGCAGGTGATGGAGGTGTTCCTCTTTTGAGGAGGAGAACACAAGTATGTAGTCCACATAACATACACAGAAAGGGAGGTCCCCTAAGATGCCATCCATGAGACGTTGAAACGTGGACCCAGTATTACGAAGGCCAAAACAGGAGTAATTGAAGGTGTATGTACCAAATGGAGTGGTGATGGCAGTCTTGGGGATACCTTCTGGGTTCATAGGCACCTGATAATACCCCTTCAGGAGATCAAGCCTAGACAAAACCTTTGCTTTGTGCAGGTAGGAGATCGCGTCGGAGATGTTTGGGAGGGGGTAGTGATCCAGTTCTGTTTGCATGTTGAGGCACCTGTAATCCTCGCACGGACGAAGGAAGCCGTCTTTTTTCAGAACGATGTGTAAGGGTGACGACCATGGGCTGGAGGCCTTTTGGCAAAGGCCCATTTCCTTCATTTCGGCAAACGTCTGTTTGGCGGCTGCCAATCATTCCGGTGCCAGACGTCTGAATTTTGCGAAGACTGGGGGTCCCGTCATCTTGATATGGTGATAAATACCGTGCTTGGCAGGAACCGTGGGCATTTGGTGAAGTTCTGGACGTATAACTTCCGGGTACGACGTGAGGAGGTGTGCGTAGTCATCCGTGGGTGCGCTGATGTGGAGAGCGAGGTTAGAGGGGGTGGGTTGAAGAGGTGTCGACAAGTACGAGTCTGTGTTGACCAATCGTTGGTGGGCGACATTGACCAGAAGGTGGAAATGACAGAGGAAATCTGCACCGAGGATTGGCATTGTGATGACAGCAACGAGAAACTTCCAATTGAATTTACCGTTTCCGAACGATAATGTGAGGTTCTCGTAACCGTAGGTGGGTATCGCAGATCCGTTGGCAGCTACCAAGCAGACGTCAGCAGATGTAGACAGACTACGCCGTGTCTTGAAGAGTTTCCTTGGCAAAAGAGAACGACAAACACCCGTGTCTACCAAAAAATGCACGCCCGTTCCTGCATCATGTAAAAAGAAAAGATTAGAAACACGGGAGGCCACCGCCACCAGCGATGGCCTACTTACACGTCTTTTGGCCACTGACAATCCTCGGCACATTTCTTCGCGGTTGCCCCGACTCTGAAGTTGTAGTAGCAAAACTGCGGCAGATGGGAGGTAGTAAGTGGCTGTAGAAGTTGTTTGTTGGGGCGCGAGCGATTGGTGGGTGGTGGGTGGCTTTGTCGCCGCTTCGGCACGTCACGGGGTAGGTGTGTTTGTCCTACGGCATTCATGTCAGCTTCGGTTGACGTTGAATAGGCATCCTCTTCGTCAGGGGTGGAGGCGTTGATGGAGGTCTTGAAGTGGCTGTCCATAAGGGCGTCAGCTTTGGTCATCAAGTCCTTTATGGGTAAACCATCGACATCGGGTATGGCAGCGCACATAGGTCCGGGTAAACGGCATATCCAAAGGGCACGAAGTAGGTTCACCTCACGAGGAGAGCCGTCTGCGGCAGGTTGAAGGTGAGCAATACTGGTCCTTTCCCTGAGGGCAAGCGAAGCCCTTTGGTCCCCCGACGGTTGTTGAGAGAGCTGAAAAAGCTTTGCTATACGGGCGGCTGGCGACGACGAGTACTGCTGCAGAAGGTATGTTTTGAGGGCGTCATACGCTATTGGGGTGTCTCTTTTTTCACAAAGCCAGTCGGATATTTCTGGGAAGATGTCCTCGGGTATCGCCGCGAGAACATAATCTGCTTTGGTGGTTGAGCGAGTCACGCCGTTGATGCAAAACTGGACTTCTGCGTGCTGAAACCAAGCAAACGCCTCTCCGATGGCGAATGACGAAAGTTTCAATGAGGGAGCCGCAGCGCCAACTTCCGTAGAGTCCGCCATAGTACCAACGATGGAGGGGCAAGGGGGGTGGGGGTGGAAGGCAGTGGGAGCGAGTCGACTTCCGGGGTCACCAATGTGACGGCCGAGAGAAAGGTTATGACTCAAAGGCAGGATGCAATCAACTGAGTAACTTTATTAAAGAACACTCTCCTTTATATACAAAACCTCAAGGCAACAGGAATTTTCATGTTCGAGAAACAGACAATGTTAGAGAGGAAACACGCAGATAATGTTTATTCTGGTTCTTTTTAGTGAGAGGGAAGAGCACAGATACAAGCATAACATAAACAAAATAATTTTTGTACAATCGTATGACACACGGTTGGTACAGGTTTAACTTCATGTCCCATAATTTGCGCCATGCAATAATTTTAGCTATATTCATCTCTGTTAAGTGATTCAGCAACCCCAGATCTACATTCAGTAAATGGAATTGAAGTAGAGAGTAGGATCATCTGCATATAGTATGAAAAGTAATGGGCCAAGAACACTACTTTGAGGGAACACCCGATATCACATTCCTATACTCACTATGGTGCCCATCAACAACAACTCTTTGCAATCTATTACTCAAAAATCTAAAAATTATGCTAAGAAAAAAAAACTCACTTCCAGATGTTCCCAGTTTGAAAACGAGGGTCTAATAATTAATTCGGTCAAAGCACCTCTAAAATCAAGGCCAATCATACGAACTTCCCGACATTGCAATGACTAAAGACTTTGTGTACTAATGAGGAAGCATAAAAGAAAATAACGTCATTAAGTCAATGATAGATCACCTGTGATTAAAGTTCTTATTACATTGAAATTGATGATTATTCTTTTTCCTGTTTTTGGGAATGTTGTTTTCAACAGTATTTAACGACGGGAAAACATTAATTTTAATGTCCCCCCTCTTTTTGAGTTTATTAGAAATGGAAATCTGACAATTTTTTTTGTTTCATCTAACTCTTCCTCATTGGGAAATTTTTTCGAATGGTTGATTGGTATAGATTAATATGACCTTGCGTCGGATCCTAAGCTGGGAAGTGAACAGAGAGTAAGAATCCTGATGTGGACCTCCAGACTCCGACCAACCAATGAATACTAAACCTCATTTTCTCATCTTTACTCTATTTAATCAACCATAACAAGTCCGCTCTAAGATCGTTAGTATTTAGATAGAGTCAAATCCAGCATTTGAGAGATTTCGAGGTATGATTAAGCAAGTTATTATGCAAAGTCTGGTGACTGATTGAGTAATGGTAAGTTAAGTGGCGTCGCAACTACCGATAAATGAAGCTAAAAGAGTTGCTTAAATTACTTGTAAAGATACGAACAATTTGATGAGCGACGCAGTATTAATTTTATTACGCAATATCAGTTTTATAATATGAGTGACACGTATATCCTGAGAGAGAGAGAGAGAGAGAGAGAGAGAGAGAGAGAGAGAGAGAGAGAGAGAGAGAGAGAGAGATTATTCAATGAACACGCACGTCTATTTGTCTAATCTCTTTTCTCATCCTCTAGTTCCCTAAATAGCAGCGACCCATAACAGTCAAGCAGCATCCGAGTACACAATTCCTATGTATTTCTATGTTCTTTCTTTTATTGTTTCTATAGCAGGCTTTCTGCAAATTTGTCATACCTGTTCTCCCAAGTAGTGATCCTTTATTGCTTCCTTAAAAGCTCCCTGAAATTACTCTACAATTCAATAACATTTCCACCTATGATTTTTTCAGAGCCCAATGCCTTGAAACAAACATAATTAGATTTATCAAACTTTCCCTTGCGAAATATACATAATCATCTTATCTTTCCTTTAATTGTAAAGATATGTATATAGTATTTATAATGGTATGTTTCACCTAATTCCCATTCACTTTTCGTAAATTGTAAAATCCCATGCTATCACTGTGTAGCTTTAAATTCCCGAGTTCTCGAGCAAAAAAAAAAAAAAAAGAAAAAAAAGGAAAGAGAGAGAGAGAGAGAGAGAGAGAGAGAGAGAGAGAGAGAGAGAGAGAGAGAGAGAGAGAGAGAGAGAGAGAGAGAGAGAGAGTCTCTCTCCTTGACAACAATAAACGAGAGCACATTGAGTACATTGAGGGTCACAAAATACAGACGCGTGTCACAGCCACCCTTTGTTTACAGAAGCCGAGACGAAAATGATATTCCCTCAGATGATGGTGCCATTGTTAACAGGAGGGGAACCTGATGAGGTGAATCCCTCCTTTCAATAGTCTGATGATATATTTGATTGCAGATCCAATCGCTGATTGCTGATTACGAAAAGGGACAGAGAGAGTTTCTGTTTGAGTTCAGAGGACCAAGTGTTTGATGCAGTTGGCGAAGCGCGAATGAAACCAAAGGGAAATTCCTTTACAGATCAGAAGTAAAGAGGAATATATCAATTGGTTGTTATTGGGTGGATGTACTGTTTCTAAAATTATTCACATTAGAAATAAAATATGGTAGAAACTATCAACACAGGTTTGTGGGTCCAATATGAACTACATCTGTTCTAAGGTAAAACTGTACAAAAATAACTGATTACCTAAATTGAACAGATGAGTGACCTGTCTGTATATTGACTGTAGCTTACCTCACTAATACAAATTGTAATCAGGTTTGTTAAATAAAAGGGAACATACTAAATGGTTATCAATGAATGTTCAATGTACTGATTTACTAATGACTTTTCCAACAACAAAAAATATAAAATGAATGTTTCGAAACAAATTCTGAAGATATTATTTCATGTCATAGAAACAGGATACTTAGTTATCCTCCTTGGAATTCTTGTGATTTTATGTTTCTTTCATTAAATGAAAATGATAGGAGTCATTGCATCTGTAATTAATTCATTAGAATTATAAGACCTACACACAACACTAATACATGGTACTCAAATCTTACTACGTATAGCTGACCCACCAGAATGATTTGTATCACTACACAACTTACACACACACACACACATATACATATATATATATATATATATATATATATATATATATATATATATATATATATATATATATATATATATATATATATATATATATATATATATATATATAATATTCCCTATTCTACTAGCTTTTTCTTTTTCGCATAGTTTTTCTCTTAGATCTTACAAGAAGGTTGTGATCTTCCTTAATAATAATAATAATAATAATATATATGAAGATAATTTAGCGATAAACTTCCAGGCCAATACTATGATAAGCTAAATTCTTTTAGGAATTTACCAAAATTTAAGGAAGCAAGTAACATGATCATAAAATCGCAATCACCCAGAACAAAAATCGAAAGTAATTACCCTTTTTTCATGAATGAATTATGATTATAAAAAAGCGGTAAAGAATCGCGTTAAGAACTAAGGATGTAAGATAAGAGATAAGAAACGTCTGCGTGAAAAATGACTGTGAGTTTGCTCATTCCTATCAGATTAATGAGGCAGCCGTAATATATCTTGCTTAGAGTGGCAGTCGGTGCCACATCTCGATGGTGGTAAATCATAATGCCTTCGAGTTTACTGTGAGATTATTTATACTTTAATGAGGAAGAACTGTATATTAATTTGAGTAACGATGTTAATATATGTTGAACTATTTACTTTAGTTGTTTTTAGAGTTCTTGTCAATGAAATTTGATCTCAAAATTCCAATATGTGTAAGATTTATAGGAAAAAATTGCAAATAATTACATCATTCTAAGAATCTAAAACTAACCATTCTAAGGATCTTATTTATATTCGTCCCATAATTTCAATCTTTAACACTCATTTTAATTGTCGTATTATCATAACAACAATAAATGCAGCCATTCCATGTCCACCTCAGGACAAAGTCCTCAGGAATGCATTAATTATGTCTGAGGTTTGGCCATTTTCATCATCTTGCTGGCCACGACGGATTAGTGATGGTGGGAGACTTTAGTCTGGTTACTCACAGCAAACCAACCTCGTATGGGTGGCCCTGACTAGTACAGCCCTTTCATCCCATTGAAGTATACCTCTCAAAAAGATTAAACCTTAATAACAATGTAAATTACTACAAATTATATATTGAAAATCTACGAAGGGAACTGTGGTTTCCACCAGCAGTTTTTATAAATGACCGGCTATACAAATGTCAATTCAATTCCTAACATTCACCAGATTATGATGTTATTGACGCAACATTCCTTAGAAGGATTCCTTACATTTTTTACATCTGGCTAGTACAGTAATAACGTATTCGCCTAGCATTCGCCCGGGACCGTGAGTTTAAGCTATTTACTGGGGAGGCCACTGCTGTGGTGTCACCACATTTGGGGGTTTGGGCTTGATCGGCTGACGTTCTGTGGACTATCTTTCTCTGGTGAAACTGGAACTAAAACTAAACACCTTTACCTTGACCTTCACGATGTTGTGGAATGATATTGTACATACATACACACACACACACACATATATATATATATATATATATATATATATATATATATATATATATATATATATATATATATATATATACATATGTATTTATACATACATACGTATATATATAAATATATATATATATATATATATATATATATATATATATATATATATATATATATACATACGTATATATATATATATATATATATATATATATATATATATATATATATATATACATACATATATATATATATATATATATATATATATATATAACTATATAAATAGGCTAAAAATATATATATATATATATATATATATATATATATATATATATGAAAATATATATATATATATATATATATATATATATATATATATATATATATATATATATATATACATAGTTTTAATATCAATAGAATTGGCGGAAATACTTTTTTATGACTAATATAGCATTGTTGATTTGCAAATATTTTGAAATGCTAATTCCTCAGCATTAACCATTGTATTGTTACCGTAAATACCATTACTAAAGCCTTCCGAAAGTCAAAACTACTTAATATTTCACTAATAACAAAAAATCCTAATACTCTGTAGAGAGGAGAATTATTACTTCTATTGTTATACTGATAAGATTGAACATAAATGTTGAAACCAAAATAGAACATTAAAATGCAGAGTAAAGAAAAATCAGAAAAATTTTTCAGATATGAATCTCAAAACAAATAATGCAACGAGAAATATTAGATGAGAATTTTCAAATGCTCCGTTATGCTGAAAAGGTAAACTGTAAATTAAAAGAAAATGAAATACAAAAGGATAAAATACAAATCTCGTAAATATGAAAAAAATTACTGCAACGCTCAAAAGCAGAATAAACAGTTTTAATGAAGCATAAACAAAAAAGATTAAATAATTTACTTTTTGACTTACAAATGTAGGATATATTTATAGCAATATTAAAATAAATAAGAAAGTAGAGAGAGCATGAGTTGCTTAAAAAAGATACTCTTAATCCATTTGTGATACAGAAAAGTCGACCTTTCGGACTATTACAAAAAGGGAGAAAATCTTAATTGAACTTTTTTTCTTAAACTAATTATACAAATATTAACAAGTTACATTCAGGAGAAACAAATAATTCAATGTTAAGTAATAGAATTTAATATAAATGATAAGTTAGAAATGACATCAAAATGTTAAAAGAAAATTGTAGCCAGCCATTCTGAAGGAGATGAAGGTAAAGAAAGTTTCAGTCTTAAATGGAAGTGGAGCGAAAGTCAAACAAGAGAGTTTTCCTTTCCCCGTATTTTTTGGCACATTAAAAAAAGGGGCCAAAAAGGGGGAAGGAAAACTATTTTACAATAGTAGTTCGAGGCTAACTTTGGCAGTTTGCTCATAATAACATTCTACCTCCGCCTATTCCCTAAGCTCTTTGCCAGCAAAGTTCATAAACGAAAAAATAGGGGATGAAAAATTGGAGACGGGGAGGCTAGAAAAATGGGGGAAGTGGGTTGAAATTAGGGAACGCGAACATAAAAATGGGGGACGGGGGTTGAAAATGGGGGACGGGAGGTGAAAAGATGAGGGACAAGGGGTAGAAAAAATGGAGGGAGGGGGTGATAAAATGAGGGAAGGGGTTGAAAATGCCGGACGGGAGCTGAAAAGATGAGGGACAAGGGGTGGAAAAAATGGAGGGACGGGGCTAAAAAAAATAGGGGATGGGGCTGAAAAAAAGGGGGGACGGGAGGTGAAAAGATGAGGGACAAAGGTTTGAAATAATGGGGCGATGGGGCTGAAAAAATGGGGGCAACGGGTGGTGAAATGGGGGGACGGGCTGATAGAATGGGGTGGGACGGGGGTGAAAAATGGTGAGAAGGGGGCTGGAAAAATAGGGGAAATGGGCTGAAAAATGGAGGGACGGGGGCTGAAAAAAAATGGTTGACAGGTGCTGAAAAAACGGGGGACAGGGATTAAAAAAATGGGGAAAAGGAGATTAATAAAATAGGGAGATGGGGGCAGGAAGAAATATTGGGAAGTGGCTGAAAAAATTGGGGGACAGGGGCTGAAAAATTTGGCACGGTGACTGAAAAAAGTAGGGTGAGGTAGCTGAAAATGGGGGGGAACGCACAGGAAAAAGTTTGGGTACGGAAGGCTAAAAAATGAGGGGATGGGGGCTGAAAAAAGTGGGGAGAAGGGAAGCTAAAAAATGGGGAGATGGATGATGTAAAATAGGGGGTGGAGACTGAATAAAACCTGAGACGGACTGGAAAAATGAGGTAACGGGGCGGAAAAAAGGGGGAGGGGCTGAAAAAATTGGGGTTTGAGTAGCTGAAAAATTTGGTGAGGGGACTGGGAAATGTTTTCGGTACAACAGCCTCTATTTTGATCCTTATTTGAAAAAAAAAAAAAATCTTTTTCTCAACACAGTCATATTCTTTGTATTTTTACTTACTGTTAATTAATCGTTAGTTTATGTCATGAAAGTTCAAAAAGAAGTATTTAAGCTAAATATTTCTTCATTTCATTCCATCGATCAATCTTCTCTGCAGATGTATCAGGATTTTTCTTGAAAACTAAAATAATCCAATTTTAATTGAAAACGATTTTATTAAGATATATTTACAATGAGTAATATTATATCACTCCACAATGAGATTACAACCATTATTCGAATACAAAAATGACTGTAACAATCTCTCCGGATTCCCCTTTGGAATAAATTTTCTTTATAAGATAGAAGCTCAGAATACATGTAAAATATTGGTTGCAAAACAAATCCTTATTCTATTGAAATCATGATCTCTGCTTCTAAATTTAGACTTTTTTCCAATTATAGAAAACCGATAGTCTATTCGAACGCTGAGACGATAGGAAACATTCATTCCCCGTTTATTCTTTTCTCTATTACGCCATTTGCTTAAAGCGTTGAGAACAAAGACGGTATACCTTTTGTGCGGCTTCGAATGCATTTGCAAGAAAATCCACGGATCGATACGCCACCTTTCAACGCCCTTTGTTGGCGAGACAGTTCCGAAGATAACTTATTCCTTCGTGGGAAAAGAAACGAAAATCGGAGTGAACATTGAGATAAGCTAAGCTTGTCATCAGCTTTATTTCGCGACTGGGTTTCGACCCAAGATATTAGGGATAGTGGATTAAACTTTGTTGGAAATGGAATGCAATCAGAGGGGGAAATACTGGGTTAAATGACATTGGAAAAATCTTTTCTAAAAAGGTTGAAAGTGACACATCACCTTTAGTAGATAATGCAAGAAGCTTTAAAAAAAATTCCATTCGAAAGAAATTTGTGTTTCGAGCTGTCATACTTATGTATTTGCAATTGTCATGTTATTACTATTATTTTTAAGATACAACTCTACTTGGAAAAGTGAGGAGAGGAAACAAGGAAATAAACACAAGAGACGTAATGGCAAATAAAATTAAACATTAAAATAGATCTAATATATACAAACTATGAACAATAAAAAAGGGAAGAGAAGTAAGATAGAATCGTGTGCCCGAGACCCCATCGAGCAAGAGAAATCTACCCCAAGACAGTGGAAGACCATGGTACGGAGCTATGGCACAACCCAGGATTAGAGAACAATTATGAATGGGTTGATTTCGGAGTGTTTTTCTCCTAGAAAGGCTGCTTACCATAGATAAAGGGTCTCTTCTACCTTTACCAAGAGGAAAGTAGCCGCTGAACCATTATAATGCAGTAATTAAGCCTTTGGGCGAAACTGGAACTGAAACTAAACACCTCTACCTTGACCTTCACCATGTTGTGGAATGATATTGTACTATCTGTAATTAGTTGCATTGATCTAACTATAACGTCTACAATGGCTTACAGTGTGTGTGTGTATATATAT
>NC_090735.1:47358466-47375966 GCF_036898095.1 Palaemon carinicauda | reverse complement strand
TCGGCAACGGGATTCATTTTCCCAGGGACGTATTGGAGGGTGCAATTGTATTCAGCCACGGCGGAGAGATGTCGACGTTGACGGGCGGACCAGGCGTCAGACTGTCGAGTGAAGGCGTGCACCAGAGGCATGTGGTCTGTGCGAATGACGAAGGGCGTACCTTCTAAGAAATGGCGAAAGTGACGGACAGCCAAGTGCACCGCCAGCAATTCTCGATCGAAGGTAGAATAACCCGATTCTGCCTTGGACAGTTTTCTGCTGTAGAAGGCCAATGGGCGGGGCGAGCCTTTGACCACCTGCTCGAGTACTGCACCAATAGCGACGTCGCTGGCATCAGTGGAGAGAAGGAGAGGGGCGTGTGGGATAGGAAAAGTGAGAGCCGCAGCAGTTGATAGGGCCTTCTTTGCATTGCAGAAGGCTGCTTCTTGAAGGGGACCCCACTTCAGGTCCTTTGGCTTGCCCTTGAGGGAGGCGTAGAGGGGAGCAAGAGTGGCGGCAATGGCTGGCATAAAACGGTGATAATAGTTGATCATGCCCAAGAATTCCTGCAGAGCTTTGACGGTCGAGGGCGTGGGGAAATTCTGAACGGCTGCTACCTTCTCAGGGAGGGGATGGACTCCTTCAGGAGTGATACGGTGCCCTAAGAACGACACTTCGTTGGCGCCAAAGGTACACTTGTCGTACCGGACTACAAGGCCGTTTTGTTGCAGGCGGTCGAGCACGATGCGCAGGTGACGGAGGTGTTCCTCTTTCGAGGAGGAGAACACAAGTATGTCGTCCACATAACATACACAGAAAGGGAGGTCCCCTAAGATGCCATCCATGAGACGTTGAAACGTGGACCCAGTATTACGAAGGCCAAAACAGGAGTAATTGAAGGTGTATGTGCCAAACGGAGTGGTGATGGCGGTCTTGGGGATATCTTCTGGGTTCATAGGCACCTGATAATACCCCTTCAGGAGGTCGAGCGTAGAGAAAACCTTTGCTTTGTGCGGGTAGGAGGTTACATCAGCAATGTTTGGGAGGGGGTAGTGATCCGGTTCTGTTTGCATGTTCAGGCGCCTGTAATCCCCGCACGGACGGAGGGAGCCGTCTTTCTTCAGAACGATGTGTAAGGGTGACGACCATGGGCTGGAGGCCTTTTGGCAAAGGCCCATTTTCTCCATTTCGGCGAATTTCTGTTTGGCGGCTGCCAATCGTTCCGGTGCCAGACGTCTGAATTTTGCGAAGACTGGGGGTCCCGTCGTCTTGATATGCTGATAAATACCGTGCTTGGCAGGAACCGTGGGCGTTTGGCGAAGTTCTGGACGGAAAACTTCCGGGTACGACGTGAGGAGGTGGGCGTAGGCATCCGTGGGTGCGCTGATGTGGAGAGCGAGGTTAGAGGGGGCGGGTTGAAGAGGTGTCGACAAGTACGAGTCTGCGTTGACCAATCGTCGGTGGGCGACATCAACCAGAAGGTGGAAATGAGAGAGGAAATCCGCACCGAGGATTGGCATTGTGACGTCAGCAACGAGAAACTTCCAATTGAATTTACCGTTTCCGAACGATAATGTGAGGCTCTCGTAACCGTAGGTGGGTATCGCAGATCCGTTGGCAGCTACCAAGCGGACGTCGGCAGATGTAGACAGACTACGTTGTGCCTTGAAGAGTTTCCTTCCAAAAGAGAACGACAAGCACCCGTGTCTACCAAAAATCGCACGCCCGTTCCTGCATCCTGTAAAAAGAAAAGATTAGAAACATGGGAGGCCACCGCCACAAGCGATGCCTACTTACACGTTTTTTGGCCACTGACAATCTTTGGCACATTTCTTCGCGGTTGCCCCGAATCTGAAGTGATAGTAGTAAAACTGCGGCGGATGGGAGGTAGTAAGTGGCTGTAGAAGTTGTTCGTTGGGGCGCGAGCGATTGGTGGGTGGTGGGCGGCTTTGTCGCCGCTTCGGCACGTCACGGGGTAGGCGTGTATGTCCTACGGCGTTCATGTCAGCTTCGGTTGACGTTGAATAGGCATCCTCGTCGTCAGGGGTGGAGGCGTTGATGGAGGTCTTGAAGTGGCTGTCCATAAGGGCGTCGGCTTTGGTCATCAAGTCCTTTATGGGTAAACTATCGACATCGGGTATGGCAGCGTGCACAGGTTCAGGTAAACGGCGTATCCAAAGGGCACGGAGTAGGTTCACCTCACGAGGAGAGCCGTCTGCGGCAGGTTGAAGGCGAGCGATACTGGTCATTTCCCTGAGGGCAAGCGAAGCCCTTTGGTCCCCCAACGGTTGTTGCGAGAGCTGAAAAAGCTTTGCTATACGGGCGGCTGGCGACAGCGAGTACTGCTGCAGAAGGTATGATTTGAGGTCGTCATACGCTATTGGGGTGTCTCCTTGTCCACAAAGCCAGTCGGATATTTCTGGGAAGGTGTCCTCGGGTATCGCCGCGAGAACATAATCCGCTTTGGTGGTTGAGCGAGTCACGCCCCTGATACGAAACTGGACTTCTGCACGCTGAAACCAAGCAAACGCCTCTCCGCTGGCAAACGATGAAAGTTTGAATGGAGCGGCAGCAGCCCCAACTGCCGTAGAGTCCGCCATAGTACCAACGATGAAGGGGCGAGGGGGTGGGGGTGGAAGGCGGTGGGAGCGAGTCGACTTCCGGGGTCACCAATGTGACGGGCCGAGAGAGGAGTTGTGAAATCAAAGGCAGATTGGAAACGACTGAGCTATATTGTTATAGAACACTCTCCTTTATATACAAAACGGCAAGGCAACAGGACATGGCATGTTTGAGAGACAAAGTTCAGAGGAAAACCGGAGACATGATCATTCAGGTTGTTTTTGGTGCGAGGGAAGAGCGCAGATACAAGCATAATATATACAATAGGAATTATGTACAATTGTGTGACACACGGTTGGTACACTAGTCTCTTCTACCCTTATCAAGAGGAAAGTAGTCACTGAACAATTACAGAGCAGTAATTAACCTCTTGGGAAGAGAAGAATTGTTTGGTAATTTCAGTGTTATGCGTATGAGGAAAAAGGAGAACGTGTAAAGAACAGGCTAGTCAAAGCATTAAATAACACTCTCTTGTACCTCAACGGATAGCTTCTGAGGCTTTTGTCCTGTAGTGGACTAAAAAAGGCCGCATTTGCTGTTATTGTGTATATATATATATATATATATATATATATATATATATATATATATATATATATATATATATATATATATATATATATATATCATACGTACTGTATCTAACCTACTATATTTAACATGAGCAAGAATTTCAAGTGGAGATATTGTGGAAGCCATATTGGATGAGAGGGGCTTCAATATACCTATTCATACATACATACATACATACATACATATATATATATATATATATATATATATATATATATATATATATATATATATATATATATGTGTGTGTGTGTGTGTGTGTGTGTGTGTGTGTTTGTGTGTGCGTGTGCGTCTGTGTGTTTTTGCGTGTGCTCTTTTGAAATGTTACTATAATTCCTCCGCTATAGGAGTGAGCGTTACTTACGTTTAATTAAACACCCAATGCTTTTCTTAATCAATGAAAATGTAATGAAGTTTTCCTTTACCATAACAAATATTAGTAAATATTAGAAATATTATTGGGTCCTTCATAACCATAATGAATTACGTTCTACGTTTCAATGAAAGTAATCTCTTCTATATAATAATTTCTGGTCACGCTCAGCAGAACTGCAAACCATATAACTATTCGGTCTCTCCCCGTCCCTAGGGTAGGTGGAAAAAGTAGTCATACCCTGGTGAGAGGGGGTACCCCGACAGGTATACTCGGAAAACGCAACTCCCGTGTTATAGTTAGGAATGGAGGAGGGGATGAGAAGGGTTGAATCTGTGTGTGTATCTATCTAAATATTTAGCTTTCATTTTTAACGGGTCGCAGACACTAGTTTAAAAAAAAAGAAAAAAAAAACTGTAAGAGAAGTTTGAGATATTAACGAAGAAGTTGAGAATTTTCTCATCATCTACCTTTATACAAAAGGAGTATGATTCTTCACCGACTGGACCACATCGTACAAAAAAATAAAAATAAGAAAAGAAAATTAAAGAAAGAATCTAATTCAAAAGAACATTGCAGCGTAGACTTGAAAGAGATGAAAACAAAAGTTTTAGGGGAGACAAAGACAAACACAGTTTCCTTTCGACTTTTTTTCCTGCAGCTTTTAAAAAGCTGTTGATTTTGCAACTGCAGTTCGGGGTAACTTTGGCAGTTTGGCCTTGATAGCACTCTTTGGAATTTTTTTTTTTTTTTTTTTTTTTTTTTTTTTTTTTTTTTTTTTTTTTTTTTTTTTTAAAGGTGTAAAACTTGATATTTTTCCCCTTCTGGCAATCTACATTTTACTATATCCCCTCTTAGTTCATAAGATTTAAAAGATACATTCTTGAATTATTTTTTCTTTCATTTTTCATAGACAGCATTTACCCTTGGGTAAGCAGTATAGTTGCGCTATTTTAACCAGCAAACGTATATGTTATGAATGTACTCTTTAAAACTCTGAGAGAAAACTTAGCTGACATCCTATGAATATATATATATATATATATATATAGATATATACATACATTCATACATATATATATATATATATATATATATATATATATATATATATATATATATATGTATATATATATATATATATATATATATATATATATATATATATATATATATATATATTCAGTAGGTTCAGCTAAATGAAAGGACTACTTTTATATCCTACTTGGCGATAGTAAAAATAAAAATCAATAGGATGTAATTTATTCCAAAAGGGCTTACCGAAGTAAATATTGACTTGATATTTTTGTTTTTAATTTTTGTATTGCTCGTTTTACCAAAAATATTATCTCCATATTCTTGAGTTTAATCTCAGATGAGAAAAAAATCAGCCGTATGATCATAGTTCTCAAGTTCTTTATATTAATAGAAAATTTTTCTTTGAGGGGCAAGGACCTTACAACACTTGTTTTATACACTGTTACTCCAATTTCCTATTTCATCATATTTGCATTTTATTTCAATTAAAATCTAAATTTTTTCCTATTACTCCATTCTTAATTTCATCCTCATTACAAGAATTTATTTTCGAATCGATAATAATAATAAAAAGAAAAAAAGAATCAATTCAAACTGAAGTTATCAGTAATACTATTACCACAATAAAACGCTTAATATTTTTCAATAACTTAAAAACGACCAGTAAAAACTAAATTGATTTTCTAGATGTTAACTAAAAAAAAAAAAAAAAAAAAGAGGTTGAGAATTTTTTCTTGAAAATCTCACCCACCTTAAGAGGATACATTCTTTCGCTGAATGGACCTCATCAAGATTTCACAACTAAACAAAAAAGAACAAAAATGAGCATCGTAACGTCGAGTTTGAGGAGAAGACGAAAACCAAATTTTCACAGAAGTGAAAGACAAACCTAATAGTTTTCCTTTCGCCTTTTTGTCCCAGGTTTTTCTAAAAAAAGCTGTTGATTTGGCAAAGGTGGATCGTTGCAACTTTGGCAGTTCAGCCATGATAGCCATTTTCCTTTTATTTTGAAGTGTTTTCGTGCAAAACTTTAACTTTATCATTTCGTTACGGGTTGTGGTGGCTGATGTAGTAACGTTCCTGACTGGTGAACGCCAGACTGGAGTTCGAGTTCCGCTCAAACTCGTTAGTTTCTTTAGTCGCTGCAACCTCACCATCCTTGTGAGCTAAGGATACTGGGTTTGGGGAAGCCTATAGGTCTATCTGCTGAGTCACCAGCAGTCATTACCAAGCGCTCCTTGGTCCTAGCGCTGATCATATGTATGTAAGGTCGGTCTCTAGGGCATTGTCCTTCCTGATAGGGCAATGTCACTGTCCCTTGTCTCTGCCATTCATGGGTGGACTTTAAACTTTTAAACCTTTAGTAATCCTTATCCCCATTAGTTCAATTGCTTTTAAGAAATAAACTTAATTTTTAATTAGTTTTGATAAACAATCCTCACTTAATTTCTTCAAATCTAACATATATTTTTGCTATCACTTGATATGAAATACAAGAAAAGGATAATATCTAGAGAGTAAAGCTATAAAGGGTTTTTGTATTGTTTTACCCAACAATATTTACTTAGAGATAAAACAAAATATTGGAGAAGGTTGTCTGTAAAAAAAAAAAAAAAAGTATCATGTTTGAGAAAATCCAGAAATATATAAAATTATTTAGAATAATATTCAGAATGAAGTTTACTTTAGGAAGTCATAGCGATGTAAATACCCACTTGAATTATTTAGCAAGTGTTGTACAACGAAAAATGCCATATTACGTGTTAGTCTTACAGATGCTGAGAATATGGATAAACTATCATAAAGTTTCTAGATATCTCGCTCTTGCTTGTAATATCATCTATAATTCGCTAACGCATCAATACCTTATCATACCTGTTTTCTACTCTCTCATCAATTAACTTCCGAATCTATCCTATTTCCTTTGATTAATAATCAACTTAAATTTTTTTTTTCAAGTTTAAACATTCTTCTTTACCGTATTATTTCTATGTTCTTTCTTTTATTGTTTCTATAGCAGGCTTTCTGCAAATTTGTCATACCTGTTCTCCCAAGCAGTGATCCTTTATTGCTTCCTTAAAAGCTATCTGAAATTACTCTATTATTCAATAACATTTCCTCCTATGACTTTTTAAGAGCCCAATGTCTTGAAACAAATTTATTTCGATTTATCAAACTTTCGCTTGTGAAATATACATAATTATCTTATTTTCCTTTAATTGTAAAGATATGTATATAGTATTTATAATGCCATGTTTTACCAAATTCTCATTGCTATCCCATGCTATCACTATGTGGCTTTAATTTTCCGAGTTTTCGAGCAAACTACAAAAAAGAAGGAAGTTAGAATCATCGTTGACAAAATGATTCAAAACTACCTTTCGTTGTATAACCTTTTCGTTTTTAACATTAACGTCAATTCATAAACCTTCAAAGAAAAGACGACCCATATTCAATTGTGCAATATATAATTACACTACTACTACAGGTAGTGATAATAATAACCATAATGATAATATTGTTTTGAAATAATTTTCTAAATTCATTAAGAAGCAAAACCGGCTACATCAGAATGAAACACTCACATGTACAAAATATAAATGGAAAAATTTAACGCATAGATAAGACTGACATATATATAAATAATAATAGTGTATATAATATATATCTATAAATATATATATATATATATATATATATATATATATATATATATATATATATAGATATATAGATATATATATAGATATATATATATATATAGATATATATATATATATATATATATATATATATATATATATATATATATATATATATATAGGTGTATATATATCTATATATATATATATATATATATATATATATATATATATATATATATATATATATATATATATCCAAATGCATCCGTTTCTGGTCCACTGAAGGACAAAGTCCTCAGACACGTCTTCGGCCATGTCTAAGATTTGACCCTTTTCATCACTAAGCTGGCCACTGAGGATTGGCGATGGTAGGGGACATTAGTCTGCTCGCTCACAGCAAACCAGCCTAGTATGGGTAGCCCTGACTAGTAGACAAACTCATTCACTACGTTACGGTATTCCCACTCAAACACATTTTTATGTACGCATGGATGTATGGATGTGTGTGTATATATATATTTATATATATATATATATATATATATATATATATATATATATATATATATATATATATATATATATATATATATATATATATATATATATATATATTTTACCAAAAACGACGATAATTTGTGGCATTTAAGGAAAATCCATTCTGATTATTTGCTATTCAGCCATTGAATTTGAAACTTTTGCCAACAAAATGTGAAAAATACAGGATTGCTATTGACGTCTGATCAGATATTCAGAATGTGTTAACATGACACGCGGATTTATTGAGATCTACACATTGTTTCATATAGCTAATGAGGTAATCACTTTGCAAACAATAAATAAAGGTCCAACAATTATTACAATATTTCCCAGGAACTAGGTCATGTTTACATACTATTTTCTATATACCAGTGACTTTCCCTTTAATTATATATATATATATATATATATATATATATATATATATATATATATATATATATATATATATATATATATATATATATATAGAAAGAAAGAAAGAAAGATAGATAGATAGATATGTGTGTGTGTGTCAGATTTTTTGTTTACATGTATTTACTGTACGAAAGATACTTTACAATTAATTAATTTTTAAAATATAGAAGCATTTACTTTATATGAATAAAGTTCAATGGATAGAAATATAAACTAAGACATGTTGTAAATATTCAAATGCGATAACTTCTGAAATTCCGTAAGCGTTAGACCAACATACTGACACACTAAACGTTAAATACCAATTAAAAGTTTGATGAGGATTAGTTAACAGAAAGACACGATTTAGCTCCGCATAGTTGAAACACCAGAGAGTAGTATTGCATTTATAAATCTTAAAAGGTTAATCTGTCTATACGTGAAGAATCAAACATACTAACATCTGAAATATTCATGAATTGTCAAGGTCTCTCGTAACAATTAAAGTCACAAAGGTTATAAACTTCCGGATGAGTGAAGCTGGATAATCCCTTATTCTTTGTTTGGCTTTACTCTAATCCCCAGATATATTCTCACAAAAAAAATAAATCAACCAAAGCTAAAAAAGGAATTAATATTTATCAAATCCTCTGTTTGTAAAACAACTTACAATCCTTATTCTACATACCATCACTCAAGATTTGCGATTATTTTGAAATAAAACAAGAAGAAATATAATAAACGTAAATTTCAACACCATGAGTTCATTACAAATTTCTTTTTGTGTAGCAAAATAAAATGTCATATGCAAAAAGCTATGGTTATCTAATTATTCTAATAGGATTATTTTTATCAGACTAATTTACTTTAAATTAATAGATTGATGAACATAGTTATATATTTATCTTATTTGTTTCTCCTATATATGCTGTACAGACACACACACGCGTGTGTATATATATACTGTATACATACATACATATATATATATATATATATATATATATATATATATATATATATATATATATATATATATATATATATATATATATATATGTATATATAAATATATATATATATATATATATATATATATATATATATATATATATATATATATATATATATATATATATATAAAGAGACAAAGCAGCATAGACGATGGCTTAACAATTGATTCCATATTAGATGGATGTGAATTCATAAAAGTGAAACTCGCTGAACTTTACACAAAAAGTCTGCAAGAATTTTCTATACCAACAGCTTGGAAAAACTTTATTATATTAATTTACCAAAAGGGAGACTCAAGAGACCTGAAAAATTACAGCCCAAAAGGTCTACTTTCAATAATATATAAAATATCGACAAAGATCATATTAGGCCGGATAGAAAGACAGCTACACTTCAATCAATCAAGAGAGCAGACAGGCTTTAGAAGCGGGTATTCAAAAGCTGACTATATCCATATAATTAACAAGATAATAAAAAAATCAACAGATTATGACAAACCATTACATATAGAATTTGTAAACTATATACTTTGGAAAATCAATAACTGATATCAAAATTCATTCACAGTGATTTCAATTGGTTTCCATAAATTTAAAAGATCCTTTTTATCTAACGTTAATATTTGTAATACATACAAAAATCAAAGTATGTCCCAGAAGAGAGAGAGAGAGAGAGAGAGAGAGAGAGAGAGAGAGAGAGAGAGAGAGAGAGAGAGAGAGAGAGAGAGTTTGTTATAGATAGAAAATCAAAGTATGTTCCACAAAAGAGAGTCTCTCTCTCTCTCTCTCTCTCTCTCTCTCTCTCTCTCTCTCTCTCTCTCTCTCTCTCCTTGACAACAATAAACGAGAGTACATCGAGAGGATCAGAAAATGCAGACTCGTAGCGACCCTTTGTTTACAGAAGCCGAGACGAAAATGATATTCCCTCAGATGATGGTGCCATTGTTAACAGGAGGGGAACCTGATGAGGTGAATCCCTCCTTTCAATAGTCTGATGATATATTTGATTGCAGATCCAATCGCTGATTACGAAAAGGGACAGAGAGAGTTTCTGTTTGAGTTCAGAGGACCAAGTGTTTGATGCAGTTGGCGAAGCGCGAATGAAACCAAAGGGAAATCCCTTTACAGCTCAGAAGTAAAGACGAATATATCAATTGGTTGTTATTGGGTGGGAGTACAGTTTCTAAAAATGTTCACATTAGAAATAAAATAAGGTAGAAACTATCAACTCAGGTTTGTGGCTGCAATCAGAACTCCACCTGCTCTACGGTAATACTGCCCAAAAATGACTGATTACCTAAATTGAAAAGAAGACTGACCTGTCTGCATATTGATTGTGGCTTACTTCAATGATACATAACTGATAAGTTTGAACATAATGTTGAAAGCAAAATAGAACATTAAAATACAGGGTAAAGAAAAAGCAGAAAATTTTTTCAGATATGAATCTCAAAACAAATAATGCAACGAGAAATGTTAGATGAGAATTTTTAAATGCTCCATATGCTGAAAAGGTAAAATGTAAATTCAAAGAAAATGAAATACAAAAGGGTAAAATACAAATCTCATAAATATGAAAAAAATTACCGCAAAGCTCAAAAGCAGAATAACCAGTTTTAAAGAAGCATAAACAAAAAAGATTAAATAATTTACTTCTTGGCTTACAAATGTAGGATATATTTATAGCAATATTAAAATAAATAAGAAAGTAAAGAGAGAGCATGGGCTGCTTAAAAAAGATACTTTTAATCCATTTGTGATACAGAAAAATCGACCTTTCGGACTATAACAAAAAGGGAGAAAATCTTAGTTAAACTTTTTTTCTTAAACTAATTATACAAATATTAACAAGTTACATTCAGGAGAAACAAATAATTCAATGTTAAGTAATAGAATGTAATATAAATGAAAATTTAGAAATGACCTCAAAATGTTAAAAGAAAATTGTAGCCAGCCATTCTGAAGGAGATGAAGGTTAAGAAAGTTTCAGTCTTGAGTGGAAGTGGAGCGAAAGTCAAACACAAGAGTTTTCCTTTCCCCTTATTTTTTGGCACAATTAAAAAAAAGGCCAAAAAGGGGGAAGGAAAAGTATTTTACAATAGTAGTTCGAGGCCAACTTTGGCAGTTTGCTCATAATAACGTTCTACCTCCGCCTATTCCCTAAGCTCTTTGCCAGCAAAGTTCATAAACGAAAAAATAGGGGATGAAAAATTGGAGACGGGGAGGCTAGAAAAATGGGGGAAGTGTGTTGAAAATAGGGAACGCGAACATAAAAATGGGGGACGGGGGTTGAAATTGGGGGACGGGAGTTGAAAAGGTGAGGGACAAGGGTGGAAAAAATGGAGGGAGGGGGTGATAAAATGAGGGAAGGGGTTGAAAATGCCGGACGGGAGCTGAAAAGATGAGGGACAAGGGGTGGAAAAAATGGAGGGACGGGGCTAAAAAAAATAGGGGGTGGGGCTGAAAAAAAGGGGGGACGGGAGGTGAAAAGATGAGGGACAAAGGTTTGAAATAATGGGGCGATGGGGCTGAAAAAATGGGGGAAAGGGGGTTGGAAATGGGGGGACGGGAGCTAAAAAAATGAGGGCAACGGGTGGTGAAATGGGGGGACGGGCTGATAGAATGGGGTGGGACGGGGGTGAAAAATGGTGAGAAGGGGGCTGGAAAAATAGGGGAAATGGGCTGAAAAATGGAGGGACGGGGGCTGAAAAAAAATGGTTGACAGGTGCTGAAAAAACGTGGGACAGGGATTAAAAAAATGGGAAAAAAAAGGAGGTTAATAAAATGGGGAGATGGGGGCTGGAAGAAATATTGGGAAGTGGCTGAAAAAATTGGGGGACAGGTGCTGAAAAATGGGGCATGGTGACTGAAAAAAGTTGGGTGAGGAAGCTGAAAATGGGGGGGGGGGAAAGTTTGGGTACGGAAGGCTAAAAAATTAGGGGATGGGGACTGAAAAAAGTGGGGAGAAGGGAGACTAAAAAATGGGGAGATGGGTGATGTAAAATAGTGGGTGGAGACTGAATAAAACCTGAGACGGGTTGGAAAAATGAAGTAACGGGGCGGAAAAAAGGGGGAGGGGGCTGAAAAAATGGGGTTTGAGTAGCTGAAAAATTTGGTGAGGGAACTGGGAAATGTTTTTGATACAACAGCCTCTATTTTGATCCTTATTTGAAAAAAAAAAAAATATTTTTCTAAACACGAGTCATATTCTTTGTATATTTACTTGATGTTAATTAATCGTTAGTTTATGTCATAAAAGTTAAAAAGAAGTATTTAAGCTAAATATTTCTTCATTTCATTCCATCGATCAATCTTCTCTGCAGATGTATCAGGATTTTTCTTGAAAACTAAAATAAGCCAATTTTAATTGAAAACGATTTTATTAAGATATATTTACAATGAGTAATATTATATCACTCCACAATGAGATTACAACCATTATTCGAATACAAAAATGACTGTAACAATCTCTCCGGATTCCCCTTTGGAATAAATTTTCTTTATAAGATAGAAGCTCAGAATACATGTAAAATATTGGTTGCAAAACAAATCCTTATTCTATTGAAATCATGATCTCTGCTTCTAAATTTAGACTTTTTTCCAATTATAGAAAACCGATAGTCTATTCGAACGCTGAGACGATAGGAAACATTCATTCCCCGTTTATTCTTTTCTCTATTACGCCATTTGCTTAAAGCGTTGAGAACAAAGACGGTATACCTTTTGTGCGGCTTCGAATGCATTTGCAAGAAAATCCACGGATCGATACGCCACCTTTCAACGCCCTTTGTTGGCGAGACAGTTCCAAAGATAACTTATTCCTTCGTGGGAAAAGAAACGAAAATCGGAGTGAACATTGAGATAAGATAAGCTTGTCATCAGTTTTATTTCGCGACTGGGTTTCGACCGAAGATATTAGGGAAAGTGGATTAAACTTTATTGGAAATGGCAAGCAATCAGAGGGTAAACACTGGGTTAAATGACATTGGAAAGATCTTTTCTAAAAAGGTTGAAAGTGACACATCACCTTTAGTAGATAATGCAAGAAGCTTTAAAAAAAAAATTCCATTCGAAAGAAATTTGTGTTTCGAGCTGTCATACTTATGTATTTGCAATTGTCATGGTATTACTATTATTTTTAAGATACAACTCTACTTGGAAAAGTGAGGAGAGGAAACAAGGAAATAAACACAAGAGACGTAATGGCAAATAAAATTAAACATTAAAATAGATCTAATATATACAAACTATGAACAATAAAAAAGGGAAGAGAAGTAAGATAGAATTGTGTGCCCGAGACCCCATCGAGCAAGAGAAATCTACCCCAAGACAGTGGAAGACCATGGTACGGAGCCTATGGCACAACCCAGGATTAGAGAACAATTATGAATGGGTTGATTTCGGAGTGTTTTTCTCCTAGAAAGGCTGCTTACCATAGATAAAGGGTCTCTTCTACCTTTACCAAGAGGAAAGTAGCCACTGAACCATTACAATGCAGTAATTAAGCCTTTGGGCGAAAAATAGTTGTTTGGTAATCTAAGTGTTGTTAGGTGTATGAGGGCAGAAGGGAATGTGGAAAGAATAGGTCAAGCTATTCGGTGTATGTGTAGGCAAAGGAAAAATGAGCCATTACAAGAGAGGGATCTAATGCAGTACTTATATGGCCAATCAAAGGACCCAATAACTCTATCTCTGTAGTCTCAACAAGTGTCTGATGCCCTGGTAAACCTACGTCTACAATTATATGAAAGCTTATCTCTCTCTCTCTCTCTCTCTCTCTCTCTCTCTCTCTCTCTCTCTCTCTCTCTCTCTCTCCCTAGTGGCTGATTACAAGAAAAAATAAAACAACGATTATGCAGCAGGTGAAACAGCTTAGGACATAAGACCTATCAACATCATGTTGAAATTAAACTCAAATCGTAATTCACTCACTTCCGTCATAAAATCATCTTACATTTTTGCTGAATATTGAGACCTTCAATCCCACCAGCCCTCTATCTATTATCGATCTATTATCTATTTAGAATTTATATTTGTTGTTCGCTAACAAACCACCTTTCATGTTATCATAGCTTAAAACATTCTGATTCATCTCATCACATTTTATAGCTTCTTATCATATATTCATAATTACACTCTTCACATATCAATCAATACTCACATAATACTTCATTAAAAGAGTTGAATAATTAGTATAGACACTCCAGTTTCCAAAGATTCGCAGATATTCGGTTATCGTAATTTCCCCATATTTTGCGTCATTCACCTTCTTCCTTATCTCAATCCCATTCATCATATGTTTTTTTTTTTCTTTTTTTTATCAAGGAGTTTCCCAACAGATAAAATCAATGTCATTTTACTTATTCCTTCTATTTTTTTCTTTTTTAACTGCCAGCTGTGATACAATTTTACGATAGATTACAGAGCTACAATTTATTGGATGAAAGTTCCTCACTAAGACTGACAGCGTAAAATAAAAATAAGGTGTTCTGTATAACTATGGCGCTGTTCATTTGAACTAATGTGGTCAATGAACAACTTATAGGTCCATTACCAAGAATTCATATATTCTTGCCTCGCTTCATTTCTTCACAACTGACTGACTCCTGGAAATTTTGATAGAAGTAAAGGTTGTTTTCTAGACGCTTACACGTGCAGAATTTAAAATAACAGTATCAACAACAGTAGACCATTAAATCCATAAGAAATATAAAATTTCTGAAAATAAATAAAATAGCTTAATTGTTCATTCTTGGAATAACTTAAGATTATAGTTCAAGGCTTGGCGGTGGGTGACACAAACACTTATCTAACCATGGCTATTGAAAACACAAATAAAGAGATTTTTAAAGTAATGGGTTATCAAATCCGGATACCTTAAGACACAAGAAAAACTATGAAGGAAACGTCATGCAAAATAGAAAAACGCAATATATACAATATATATATATATATATATATATATATATATATATAATATATATATAAATATACATACAATATATAAATAAACATATATATACAGCATATATATATATATATATATATATATATATATATATATATATATATATATATATATATATATATATATATATATACCGTATTTATACATATATACATTTACATACATACATACATACATTCATTCATATATATATATATATATATATATATATATATATATATATATATATATATATATATATATATATATATATATATATATATATATATATATATATATATATATGTCGTCGTCGTCGTCGGCGCCCACTCGTGTCCGAGTATTGGGTTCTGTCGTCAGCCATCAGCCTCCTATCTATGGGGTTGGTGCTTATGCCTGATGTGGCTGTTAAGTCCTAGTCTGTGGTGGAAGAGCCGCGGACAGTGTTCACAAGGGAGGGTAGGTGGTGGGCGGGGCTGTTCTAATCGCTCTCTCCTTCTTCTCCTCCTAGCCTCCTCATTTTGTCTCCTCCTCTCCTCGAAGTCCACGGTGCCATGGTGTACTGTACTCCTCCAGGTTTTCCTGTCCCTGACTGTTTCTTCCCATGAGGAAGGATCGATGTCAGTTAGAGCCAGGGTGCGCTTTAGTTGATCTTTATAGCGCATTTTTGGGGCTCCTCGTGGTCTGGTGCCCTGGGTCAGTTCTCCGTAGAATATTTTCTTTGGGAGCCTAGATGGCTCCATCCTATGCACGTGTCCTATCCAGCGGAGGCGGTGGTGGATGATGGTGGCCTCCACGCTGGACAGCGAGGCACGTTCTAAGACTTCAATGTTGGTGGTGTGGCTCTCCCAGGGGATTTTCAAGATCTGCCTCAGTTTCATTTGTTGGAAGCGTTCTAGGTTTTTAAGATCGTTACTATATAGCGTCCATGTTTCACATGCATACAGGAGCGTGGAGAGGACTACTGCCCTGAACACCATTATTTTGGTGGTCATTGTCAGTGCGTGGTTGTTAAATACGCGGCGGTTGAGTCGGCCAAAGGCGGAGTGGGCTGCCCTGATCCTGATCAGGTAGGATATATATGTATGTATGTATATATACATATATATATATATATACATATACATCCATATATATATATATATATATATATATATATATATATATATATATATATATATATATATATATATAGATATAGATATAGATATATATGTGTGTGCGTATGTATATACATAAATACGCACAAATATATATAAACATATATATATATATATATATATATATATATATATATATATATATATATATATATATATATATATACTTCAAAACTAACCAATTCAACAAATTTATGAAAGTTACTTCCATGAAAGACTCTCCTCATGGAAATACAAAAAGGGACAAACATTGGTCAATATCTAAACGATTTCACATTTCAGAAGTAAACCCTAACAAAGCTTTGAACTTTGAAGTTTTTCTTCCACACAGCACTTGTGGCATTATAACTTAGAGTAAATACATAGCGAGTACCAAAACTAAGAGCAATTTCTAGATTTATTTCTATGCTGGTTTCCTGGCCTTATCAAAAGGCTACCCTGATAAAATGGGCAATCGCCCAGAGAGAAGAAACTCCATCAATCTCAGGAATTAATTGTCCCTCCTTCATCGGAGTAAGAATGATGCTGAACCTGATATCACAGATATTTCTCAAATGAATTACGACGCTTCATAATCAATGTGATGATTGGATCTCATAAATCATACATTTCTGGCATATTTCTATGGCTTTTTCAATATTTTTACCTACTATTTTTCAATAATTTTTCTATGAATATTTATAAATATTTAAAGTTTCATTATTTTCAGTTTTTAATTTTATATTCCCCTGCTTCAGTCTTTTTCTAGTTACGATTTTTGAATGGATCTATGTCATTTTTAACAATATCTTTCACCTACAATCTTACTTCCTAAATTTTTCTATGATTATGTGTAAGTATTTAAAGTTTCATTACTCATTACTAACAACGTTTTTGATATTATATTCCCCTGCTTCAATTTTTTTCTAGTTAAGGTTTGTAAATGGGGTCACTGTTTATAGGATTAACTTTTTTTTTCTTTTACAAAATGAAGCACCTTTTCCTTCATATACTATTTATTTAGTTTTTTCAAAATCGCAATAGCCTTTATAAGGTTATTTTTTTCCCTTTTTTATTAAATGGAGTAACGTTTCATATACCTGCTTTGAATATAAGAACTTATTAAATGAGTATTTGTATTAACTTTTTTTTTTTTTTTTTTTTTGTCAAAGCTACATTATTCTTGAAATACTATTTTTTTTTTTCAAATCACAATATCCTTCTTTTTGGGAATA
>NC_090735.1:47348466-47353466 GCF_036898095.1 Palaemon carinicauda | reverse complement strand
TTAAGCAAGTCTTAGAACGTATCACAAACAAGTTAGAAAACTGAATAACTATCGATTCAATTTAAGCAAGTCTTAGAACGTATCACAAACAAGTTAGAAAACTGAATAACTATCGATTCAGTTTAAGCAAGTCTTAGAGCGTATCACAAACAAGTTAGAAAACTGAATAACTATCGATTCAGTTTAAGTAAGTCTTAGAGCGTATCACAAACAAGTTAGAAAACTGAATAACTATCAATTCAATTTAGGTAAGTCTTAGAACGTATCACAAACAAGTTACAAATCTGAATAACTATCGATTCAATTTAAGCAAGTCTTAGAACGTATCACAAACAAGTTAGAAAACTGAATAACTATCGATTCAATTTAAGCAAGTCTTAGAGCGTATCACAAACAAGTTAGAAAACTGAATAACTATCAATTCAATTTAGGTAAGTCTTAGAACGTATCACAAACAAGTTACAAATCTGAATAACTATCGATTCAATTTAAGCAAGTCTTAGAACGTATCACAAACAAGTTAGAAAACTGAATAACTATCGATTCAATTTAAGCAAGTCTTAGAACGTATCACAAACAAGTTAGAAAACTGAATAACTATCGATTCAATTTAAGCAAGTCTTAGAGCGTATCACAAACAAGTTAGAAAACTGAATAACTATCAATTCAATTTAGGTAAGTCTTAGAACGTATCACAAACAAGTTACAAATCTGAATAACTATCAATTCAATTTAGGTAAGTCTTAGAACGTATCACTAACAAGTTAGAAAACTGAATAACTATCGATTCAATTTAAGCAAGTCTTAGAACGTATCACAAACAAGTTACAAATCTGAATAACTATCGATTCAATTTAAGCACGTCTTAGAACGTATCACAAACAAGTTACAAATCTGAATAACTATCGATTCAATTTAAGCAAGTCTTAGAACGTATCACAAACAAGTTAGAAAACTGAATAACTATCGATTCAATTTAAGCAAGTCTTAGAGCGTATCACAAACAAGTTAGAAAACTGAATAACTATCAATTCAGTTTAAGTAAGTCTTAGAACGTACCACAAATAAGTTAGAAAACTGAATAACTATCAATTCAGTTTAAGTAAGTCTTAGAACGTACCACAAATAAGTTAGAAAACTGAATAACTATCAATTCAATTTAGGTAAGTCTTAGAACGTACCACAAACAAGTTACAAAACTGAATAACTATCAATTCAGTTTAGGTAAGTCTTAGAACGTACCACAAACAAGTTAGAAAACTGAATAACTATCAATTCAGTTTAGGTAAGTCTTAGAACGTACCACAAACAAGATAGAAAACTGAATAACTATCAATTCAGTTTAGGTAAGTCTTAGAACGTACCACAAACAAGTTAGAAAACTGAATAACTATCAATTCAGTTTAGGTAAGTCTTAGAACGTATCACAAACAAGTTAGAAAACTGAATAACTATCAATTCAATTTAAGTAAGTCTTAGAACGTATCACAAACAAGTTAGAAACTTAACTATTAATTCTTCAACTTGAGTAAGTCTCCGTCAAACAAGTTCCCACGAATGTTTACCATGAACCTCTCCGGCGCAGAATGAGAAATTCTATTGGGCCCAGGTCGCAACAGAGACGAATTCGTATTGAATACTTTCGTCGTATGGGGCCGTATGGAGCCAAAGCGCCTCCTTCTAAGGACGTAATAAATAAACATTTATTTAAGGGAACGAGCCTGATGTTCTCCTCTTGTTGGCATAACAACACGGAGTCCTAAGTAAACTCATGAACTTCTTAAATATGCTAATAGCGAACGCCTCTGCTCTATCTCGGACTTCCCCCCAATTTTTTTTTTTTTATCTTTGTTTTTTTGAGAAAGAAAATAAACTGAAAAGTGAATCATTGATGTAGGTCCTTTATTGCATAATTGCAAAATAACCCCCAATAGGAGAAAGTGTTTGTCGGGTCTTTTGAATACCAGCGCCTAAGTTATTTTAGAGCCTGTAAGTGTGCTCATATATTTGGCTACACATACGCACATACAAACACACATACACACACACATGCATTCACACACGCACACACACACACACACACATATATATATATATATATATATATATATATATATATATATATATATATAAATATATATATATATATATATATATATATATATATATATATATATATATATATATATATATGATATTCTAATATTATTCCATTTATACTAATAGAATATGGCTTAAGAGAAGACCGCAAGAATTAAGACAACTAAAAATATATCACATTTAAACACCACCTCTTACGACTACATCAGCTAAATGTAATATGAAGGATATCAAAGTAACGTCTCGTCATATACTTTTCTGCGTCATAGACACTTCAAATTTGTAACCAAGTTATTCAGAAGGTCATGTCTTGCATTTCACTCTGATAATTGCTATGAGAAATATGGAAAATGGAACTTCAGATAATTTGCTAAAACGTAGCTGGTCTCAGGTTGACGTTTTTGACCGTTTAACAGCCCTGGAATTCAATGACGAAAAATTTAAGAGAGGAAATGTGATATAATAATTAAGGGAACGATAATAATAATAATAATAATAAATATCCACTACTTAATTATCATAAATGTACAGAATTTTCCGTATCAATTATCAATATTAGCTTGATACAAAGACGAGAATTAAGACGATGGATAAATACATATAATTAAAATACTATATATAATAACATATACTCTGTATTTTCAATAAATAATTATTGAAATGTATTATAATCACTGCAACATTTCATAGATAATCTTGACAGTTACAAAAAATAATTTTAAAAATAATTTGTAAGAAACCTGAAATCTAATAAAGAAAAAAGTCTAATATAGAAAAATACTGTAGATCAAATATAATGATTTATCCTCCTTGCTCTGAACATATATTTTCCAAGATTTCAGGGATAATTTTCTCGAGGAAACGACTTCGACAAAAGGAGCTATCGCCTGAAATAAAGTTTCAATCAATCTCAAGAATTAATTGCCTTTCCATTCTCGTGTTCAAAAACGATTAATAAGCTTCATGGTCGATCTCTCACTCCATTTGTTGGGGCATATGGATGTCTGTATGTATGGACACTTATATAATAAAGATGAATATATTAGACACACACACACACACACACACACACACACACACATATATATATATATATATATATATATATATATATATATATATATATATATATATATATATATATATATGTAAGAAAGGATTCCCACATTGACAATGCTTAAATCCAAGCACAGAGCACGCATACAGGTGGACAACGACATGCGTCAGGCACTAACTCACATTAAGCCCCGCATTGACCAGCTGTGTAGGAGCCATCAATCTCACCCATCCCATTAAACAAGATGTTATGTCTGATACTGTTTGTTTTGATTCTACATTACTTTTATGAAGGGTATTTCCTTTATTTTGGTTACCGGTGGGGACCTTACATACGTTCAATATCTATCGATTGCGGCTGTTTTTTATTTATTACAATTTTAACTCTGTATTGAATTTAAAACAATAAAACATTCTGAAAATTTTTTACTTGTTTATTCATACTTTTTCTCGTGCAGGAATATGCAAATAGTAAATTCCCTACCTATGTTGTAATGATGTAAAGGATGCCCTAGCCAGTAATGATAACTTTTGATTGGCTAGGGGTCCTGGGCTGGGACTCGTGATGTCTAGGGGCTCCTTGGCATGGTAAAGTTAGGGAACCATTGCTCTAGGGCATTGTCCTGCTTGCTAAAGCAAAGTCACTGTCCCTTCCCTCTGTTATTCCTAAGTGGCCTTTAAACATCACTACATGCATCCGTAAGTGTGTATGTATGTGTGTATATATAAATATATATATATATATATATATATATATATATATATATATATATATATATATATATATATATAATGTGTGTGTAGTTATTTCCATAATGTAAGATTCCATTTTTGGTAGCCTGAAGATTAAATTTGCATATTCAAGGAATTAACACCTGAGATTATAAATAAAATGTCGATTCTAGATGAAGAGTGATCTTTGTTTCACCGAGATGGAGTTGTGATTTCCTGAGAGCGAACTCCAACTAAAAATAATTTTGCAATTAAGTATCTGGTGTATTATTAAAATAAAATTTCTGAACACATCGAAGTCGATATTGGGTTGGTATTGTAAATGTTTTGAGGAGGCAATAAAATCCTTTTTTTATATAATAAATTGTAGTTAAACATGTCTTTATATGCGTCAAATTACTTCTGAAGACATTGGGTTCGAAATTCAAATGTTTAAAATGCTTAACAGAAGCATTCTAAATTATATTTTCTTATAATAAATTGTAGTTGAAAATAAATGTCTTTATATGCATCAAAATGCCTGGAATTGAAGAAAAGCTTCATGACTTTCGTAATATCATTCATAAAGTAATAAAAAAACTGGAGAAAAAAATTAATATTAAAAATCTTCCAATATCAAAATGTTTCCCAGTTACAAATCGTCTCTTCCTTTCTCCAGTTAAAAATCCATCAATGAAAACCTAAATATTCTATTAATTCTTTCTGGACGAAAAGATATTTGGTGCGTATCGCCTCGAACTCCAGTGGAGACTTCGCTGGTCTTTGAAATTTGGAACATACATTTGGTATGAATACTCTTGCGTTACAAAAATTTATTTCCTTTCAGTTATTTAGTGAATTTATTTAGAAAATTATTTCTAAAGTTTTGAATTGCAAGTACAACCTGCAAAAGTTATTAAAAGATATTTTATTATTATCAATTAGCTTCCATAGTTGTTTAAGAGCGGTTGGTGATATAGAAAGGTAAACATTTCAATCTTTAATCGTTTGTATCTACTTGACAACAGGGGACTATATACTTGTGTAAGGTGTCCTACAGCATCTGTCTGTGTGGATATATCTATCTGACCAAATAGATAGATCAATAAATAGGCAGATTGAAAGATATAAAG
>NC_090735.1:47305007-47330466 GCF_036898095.1 Palaemon carinicauda | reverse complement strand
GAATATTATATTCCCCCCTGGCTTTCAGTTGCATATTAATATTAAACGTGTTGGACAAAATTTTCTGACCTATAAATTCCTTATCCTTGATATCAACAGTAATCCCTAACAAAGTAGATTAGTTATTTATTCAGATTTTCCCGCAATTAATCATCTTGTACTTAGGTTGTCTACTAATTCCCACAATTTACCTTCTTGTACTTAGATTGTCGGCTAATTCTAACAGTCTTGCCCTCTCAAAATACACAGTATTCTTGAAGATTTATTCCAACAGTGACAACATTATAGAACGATCATTTTATTCCAGTGGTTGAATCAGTGGAACTTCAGTAACTGAAAATAATTGCAAATTCTTTTCTGTGGAACAGGTTGACGTCCGTCTAATTTCATATATGATATATGAATTAATGTTTTAACGTTGTTATAGATCTTAATATATTTTAGATTATTTTTATTTCTTTACATTGATAGTGTTGTATTCGTTGTTTACTGATTTCCTCTAAGCAAAAAACATCTTTTTTGGGCTCAAGCCATGTCGTCCTGATGGAAGTTCCTATAGGGTAGCTTCCTAGGGTATATTACAACTACGGCGATATTCCCAGAGAATTTACCTTAAGGTACCCAGAATTCTAACTCCTGGAGCGAATATCCCTAATGAAAGTACCAGGGATATCACGAAATATCAGAGGACGTATTCTTGACACGCCACATGGCAATCTGCACCCCGAACAGAGATAACACTTCGAAGGGGTCAATTGGCAAGAAAACGAAAACGAGAAAGAAAAGGGAGAGCCGTTCGTAAGGCTCTCTCTTCTCCCGTTTCGTAAGCGTGCGCTGCGCCGATTCTTCGCCATCTGCATTCCTTTTTGCGTAGCTTAACAACTCTGTTTTTTCCTGTGTTTCTCGCAAAATCTTGGATTTAATCATCTTTTTATGGGTTCTCCAACTTCGTCTGCCTCTGATAAGTTGAGTACCATTTCTTTTATGCATAAATGTAGGCTCTTGGTAAATTTTAAAGTGATTAATATTATTAATCTTGTTACAAGAGCCGTTGCCTACCGGAGGCGTCCTGGACGCTGCCGCTCGCTAGGTATGAGTTTTAGTTAGCCAGAGCGACGTTCCTGGTTGTTTTGCTTTAATAAATTTTAGCTATTTAGCGTTATATAGGATTTCCTTACTCGTGCTTTTAGTATTATTTGTTTTGGCGAAGTATTCGCCAATTCTGGCCTACGCTAGACCATGTAGCCTAGTCCTTTGGCCCTAGTACTTTCCTCCATGATTTTTGGATTTCCGAGTGTTTTAAAATTTTATTGAAGCTTTAGGCAGTTTTATACATTTAAGATTATATTGATTATTTCCAAGATAGTATACGAGTGAGTTTCGGTGATTTAGTTAATCAATTCTCTTGGTGCCTAGGCTAAGTTGCCTACGGAGCCTTAGTATACTTTCTCATACTCCCCGGTTGCTTTCTTTTCTTCGGAGAAGGTATGCAATCCCTTTCCCTCTGTTTAAGCCTTGGGCTTAACCCTAGTGGTTTATCTGAATTAACTTTCGATACAACTATATTGGGGTGTTACTGTACCTTCCTGTTCTAGTAAGTCTGGCTTCAGAGAGGGGCAGAACAACAGAGTTTTTAGTCTGAGTCTGTGTTTGTCTGGCTTGGGGTAGAGTCTCCCTCGCTAGCGTGGCACAGACGTAGGAGGTTTAACCTCCTTAGGTCACTCCCAAAGGTTTCTGTACGAGATGATTCCTTCATTTGTGATCTAGCAGACTAGTCCTCGTTGCTATTCTCGGTGGGAGGATGAGATCCTTTCCCCGGGAGTAGCAACACCTTCCTCGCTTTGGTTCTGTGGAGGTTAGCAAGTATTGCTGGGCCCCCTCCTTGGATCTCCCTTAGGCTAAGATGAGTTTTCTTGGCTGCGGGCGATTCTTTACTAATGTAAGGTTGGTAGGACCCTCTTTGTCCCTTTCCCCTCTATCTCTGTTTTGGCCTAGCCATTACAGTACTGTACGTCATTCTACATCTGGATCTAGTATAGGTTAGGATGTGGAATTGACTCAGCCCTTTGCCGGCCAGCACACTCTGCCGGCCGGCAAAGGTCTTCTTCTTGAGTGCTGCCCGGACCTCCCTTGGTCCCTCATCCATGCCTGTCTGTAGAGCCAGACGGCATTGGTCAGGAAGCCTGAATTAGATTCTCCCCTTCCTTATGCACTCCTTCGGATTGCCGGGCCTTGAGGTACTATACTCTCATATCCTGGCATCCATTCTGTTTTCTTCTAGTGCTGTACCTGACCCGGCTGCCGGCCTATCTGGCCGGCAGCCGGGCAGTCGGAGTTCTCTGGTTCTTTTGCTGCTGGCTGGCATCGGTTGTTTACCTTTGCCGGCCAGCTATTGTCACGCCCTTGTCTACCGGTCGCTATGAGCAGTGACTGGCAGCCGGGTGCTACCTTGGGTAGTTGCCTGCCGGCAATCATTGCCGGCCGACATTGGCTGTTGCCGGCCGGCACATGCATTTGAACCAGCGTTCTGCCGCCATATAGCTGTTAAGTAGTATACTGTAAAGCTATTTATGGTGTGTGCCGGCCGGTAAGTGCCGGCCGACGCATTACCTTCTATACTGTACCAGTATTCTTCAGTATAGCATATACTGTAGAAAGAAAACTATAGTATAGTTTTGGTACAACACTGTGTTTTCTAACACTTTTGTGTTGTCTTGCACAACCCTTTGGTGTTGCCTTACAGATAAGAAAGTGAGTTCTTTCTTGTCTATTATCCGGTATTTTAAAATCATACGTTAGGTGTGAGCTACACCTGTTTCCTCTGGAAATTTTTCTGTGGTTACTCTAGGACAGATTAACCATACGATTTTATTATCTGGAAGGCTACAACAATTGGTTGTGCGGGAAACACAAGTGTGTGTCTTTCCTTTCTGATTGTTATGCTAAGCTGTGCATATCCAGTGATACGTAGTCCACTTGATACTCATGGAAATTTCTTCTCTTTACATGAGGACCATCCGAAGTGCGGAAGTGTTTTCTGCAACGTCCGCAGTAAGAACTTCTGCGGACATGAGTCATGTAGGAGGCACGCAGCATGCGCTGTCTCCAAGGGTGATCTCCGGTATTGGGACCCTCAGGTATGTACCGTGTGCTCTAATCTGATTACTGAGGCTTTTGATTCCCCTAAGACGGCGGAATCAAGGGATATAGCAAGGGAGAAGCTCCGTACCTGGGTAAGGGGCTTCCAGAAGAACACCTCTGGACCTTATCTTCCAAGTGAGAAGATGAGGGCTTGCCTTTTCCCTAGGGCATCAGCTGATGCTGTGATTCCCCAGCCTCAAGAGGAGATCCCCCTAGTTCAGATCCCGGTGGATGCTGAAGTCGCGGTTGCCTTGCAAGGCACCCAGTTGGACGACAGGATGTCAGACGTGTCCGAGCGTCTGGAGGAAGACCTCCTGGCAGAAGGCCAGGATGAAGATCAAGCTCCAGACATTGTAGAGGAAGAGGCCGCTGAGGTGTCGGCTGCTCCGGTTCAGATCCCTGAACCTATTCCCTCAACATCGTCCGCTCTCCCAGCAGAGCTGGAACAGGCCCCCTCCTCCATTTTTGGAATGATCCAACAAATGCAGAAGGAGAATAATGAGAAGGCGGCTGCAATGGAACTGCAGATGCAGAGGATTGCAACATCACGTGGGCCTCAGAAAAGGCTCAACGTGAAAGACCTTCCCTTGTGCTCTGATGCTAACCGTGGAGGTATGCTGAGTACATGCCGATGACGATTGGGAAGATCGTCATGTCGGATAAGTTGGGTTCAGTTCCCCTAGAGGAGTTGGAATTCTGGCCCAGCAGAGGGACATATCCGGACTGCTATGTCCGCTTGACGAAGGAACCAGCATCAAGGGAGGAAACAGAGCCGAAGGAGGTCATAGTGATGGACCACGCTAAGGCTCAAGCTTTACTTTCATCATCAATGAAAGAGAGGGGCTTCTCGAACTCAAAGGTGGCTGCATTGAGTAAGAAGCTCCCTTCCTTTGTGTCCTCTCCTGATAGAGCCTTCCCCTTTTTACAGAAAGGGTTTGCGGCTGTGCTAAACGCAGTCGAGGCTGGCAAACCTTGCCCCTCCTTGGAGGAGTGTAAACCCTTGTCGCTGGCCCTACCTATGGACCACAAGGACTGGAAGGACGTCCATCTTACCTTCTCAGTCGGGAAGTTGGAGGCTGATATTGCCGAACGTCAGTTCGGTGAAAACCTCCCTAAGCGGTCTGACTTTCTTTTACGGAGGGAGCTCGAGATAAAAGAAAGTTTGCTGCCTCAATGTCTCTTCAGACTACTCTTGAGACGATGGCAAGTGACCCCAAGGTCCATGAAATGTTCATGGTATTGGCCAAGACTCATCTGGCCACAGCGACGAAGGATCTTTACAGCTTCGTCAGAGCGAGGAGAGCTTGTAGGGAGTTCGTGTTCGCCTCGGCTACGGTGAGGCACGAGCCAAGGAATCTAATCTCCTCCAACATTTGGGGCAAAGACCTTTTCCCTAGTGAATCGGTCAAAGAAGTTGTCTATAAGGCCGCCACGGAGAATAGAAACCTTCTCCAGAAGTGGGGCCTGTCTATCAAGAGAAAGTCTTCCCCGGATGAGGGTCCCCAACCTAAGAGGAAGACTAATAGGACTAGGCTGCCGTCCCGGCCAGCCAAGCCAGTTAGACAGCAACAGCAACAGCAATTGCCGATCCCTTCTGTGCCCCAGATGGTGGCACAAACCCCGACCACATTTCAGTGGGTACCCCAGGCCGTGTTGACACAGTCCCCGGCATTCAACCCAACGTTCGAAGGGCAGTCAGCTTCCTTTCGAGCAAAGCCTAGAGGAGCAGCCAGAGGCTTGTCTAGGCGCCTCTCAAGGGGAAGGGGATCCAGGGGTGGTCGTGGTCGGGGAGGCAAGACCTCAGGACAACAGTCCAAGTGAGATGATACCGGTAGGAGGGAGACTTCAGTATTTTCGGGATCGGTGGACCTTCGATCCCTGGGCCCACAGCCTACTCAAGAATGGACTGGGCTGGAGCTGGTACAGCACTCCAACCCCGTGCCCTCGGTTTTTCCAACACTCCACCCCCGTTCTGGAGGAGTACATCCAAGATCTGTTGGAGAAAAAAGTGATCCGAAGGGTAAAGTCCAACAAATTCCAAGGGAGGCTGTTTTGTGTTCCCAAGAAGGACTCGGAAAAGCTCAGAGTCATTCTGGACTTGTCGCCACTCAACAAGTTCATAGTGAACTGCAAGTTCAAGATGCTAACACTGCAACACATAAGGACCTTACTGCCCAAGAGGGCATTTACCGTCTCCATAGATCTGTCAGACGCCTATTGGCACGTTCCAATCAACCGTCGACTCTCCCCCTACCTAGGGTTCAAGCTACAACGAAGACTATATGCCTTCAGAGCCATGCCTTTCGGGCTAAATATAGCCCCAAGGATCTTCACGAAGCTTGCGAGCGTAGCTCTCAAACAATTACGCCTAAAGGGAATTCAGGTAGTAGCCTACCTGGACGACTGGCTGGTGTGGGCAGCATCCAAGACAGAATGCTTGCAAGCTTCCATTCAAGTGATCCAGTTCCTAGAGTATCTAGGCTTCAAGATCAACAGAAAAAAGTCTCGACTTTCTCCATCTCAAAAGTTCCAGTGGCTGGGAATCCACTGGGACCTAATGTCAAACCGTTTCTCCATCCCGGCGAAGAAAAGGAAGGAGATAGCGGGTTCTGTCAAGAGACTTCTAGATTCCGAAAGGATATCAAGACGCGAACAGGAGAGAGTACTGGGTTCTCTCCAGTTTGCATAGGTGACATACCCGGTGCTAAGAGCACAGCTAAAGGATGCAACCGGAGTTTGGAGAACTTATGCATCAAACGCGCGAAGAGATCTGAGAAGACCAGTTCCGCTTCGTCTACGTACTCTTCTCAGGCCTCGGTCCCAAGCCAGACATCTAAAGTCGGTTCTTCTTCAGTCACCTCCCCCGTCGGTGACAATTCACTCAGACGCCTCGAAGGAGGGATGGGGAGGTCACTCTCATCGGAAAAAGGTCCAGGGGACTTGGTCCAAGCTATCCAAGACCTTTCACATAAACTTTTTAGAAGCTATGGCAGTGCTCCTTACCTTGAAGAAAGTCTCCCCGCATCACTCGATCCACATAAGGTTGGTGCTGGACAGCGAGGTAGTTGTGAGATGCTTGAATCGACAAGGATCAAGGTCACCACCTCTCAACCAGGTGATGCTGGCCATCTTCCAATTGGCGGAAAAGAAGAAGTGGTACTTGTCAGCAGTTCACCTTCAAGGAGTCCGCAATATGACAGCGGACGCTCTATCCAGGTTCACACCGATAGAGTCGGAATGGTCCCTAGACGCAAGATCATTCTCCTTCATCTTGAGTCAAGTCCCAGAACTGCAGATAGACCTCTTTGCAACAAAAGACAACAAGAAGTTTCCCCTGTACGTGTCCCCGTACGAGGACCCCTTGGCGGAAGCAGTGGACGCGATGTCCCTCGACTGGAACAGATGGTCCAGGATTTACCTGTTCCCTCCTCACAACCTTCTGTTGAGGGTCCTCAACAAACAGATCATTCAAGGGAGTAGCGGCAATAGTGGCCCACAAGTGGCCGAACAGCGTGTGGTTCCCTCTGGCATTGGAACTACGGTTGAAGTTTCTACCGCTACCAGATCCAGTTCTGACCCAGCGAGTCCAGAAGTCGACTGTCTGCGCTTCATTACAGAAAACCCGGACCCTGCAGCTCATGATTTTCTCTCCCAGCGGTGAGAAAGCGTTTCGGGATCTCAAAAGCCAGCATAGACTTCCTAGAGGAATATAAGTGCAAATCCACTAGAAGGCAATATGAGTCATCTTGGAGGAAATGGGTGGCCTTTGTCGAGGAGAAGAATCCGCAGGAGATCACGACGGACTTCTGCTTATCTTTCTTCATCCACCTCCATGGTCAAGGGTTGGCAGCTAACACGATTTCAACGTGTAAGTCTGCTTTGACAAGACCCATTCTATATGCCTTCCAGGTCGACCTCGCTAACGAGATCTTTAATAAAGTTCCGAAAGCCTGCGCTAGGCTCAGACCTTCAGCACCTCCAAAGCCCATTTCATGGTCTTTAGATAAAGTTCTTCATTTTGCTTCACTGTTGAACAATGAGGAGTGTGCGTTAAAGGATTTGACCCAAAAGGTTATTTTCCTATTTGCACTCGCATTCGGGGGCAGGGTTAGTGAGATTGTAGCCCTCTCGAGAGAGGAAGGTCGTGTTCAGTTCCTGGATGGGGGAGAACTGAACCTGTTTCCGGATCCTTCGTTTCTTGCCAAGAACGAGTTACCCACCAACAGGTGGGGTCCCTGGAGAATCTGCCCTCTGAAAGAAGATGCATCTCTATGTCCAGTAGAATGCCTAAAGGTCTATCTTCGTAGAACTTCAGACTTCAAGGATGGTCAACTATTCAGGGGAGAAACGTCAGGCTCAAATTTATCACTGAAACAACTCAGGGCGAAAATCACATATTTTATTCGCAGAGCGGATCCTGACAGTACACCCGCAGGTCACGATCCAAGGAAACTTGCCTCATCCTTAAATTTCTTTAATTGTATGGATTTTGAACATCTTCGTTCATACACTGGCTGGAAGTCTTCCAGAGTGTTCTTTCGTCACTATGCGAAGCAAGTGGAGCAACTAAAGAGATCTGTGGTAGCAGTGGGTTGCGTCGTTAACCCTGCTGTTTAACTCTGCGAGGAACAGTGGTTTTAATTGGGACGATTAATTCCAGGGTGAGTGTGTAGTTACATGCTGTACTACAAACTAAGTGAGGGCACTGAGTGGCCCACGTTGACTGTTCCACTTCAAAGGTGAACATAGCATAAGTGCAGACATGCGTGCCGAGCGTTTCTAACGCTAATGTGACTGATTAGTAAAGACAGACTTTTATCGCTTTGATACCTTGGTATGTTAAAAGTGGCACTAATGTTTTTCTTTCAGATAAACAAGTTTCTGTTTACTATTATACTTATGCTTAAAGTTTTGGTTATCCTCCTCTATATATATATATATATATATATATATATATATATATATATATATATATATATATATATATATATATATATATATATATATATATATATATATATATATATATATATATATATGTATATATATATATATAATTATTGTTAACCTGTCTATTTATTGCCAGTCAATAAACTTGTTCTTGAGAACTTTGCGTCTCCTTCACCTGTGTCTATTTATTGGTTTAACTGAGCATTTATTCTATGTATAATTATCCGGGGATAATTCTAATAGATTGTTCCTTTATGCAAGCTAATACTGCATTGGTTTATGCTTTCCCTTAGTGGGAGGACTCCATCCCATAAGGGGACGGTGGCGGATTTACAATACGAGTATTGAGTGAGAACTGGTCGATATTTCTTATTGACACAGTGGTTCTTTACAAACTATGCTTTACCTAATATAGCGTGAGACCACTATAATAGCTTGCCTGGTGTTCATACATAGGTATATGTACTCTTCAATACTTTCCCAGAGTCTAGTAGGACTCTTCCCTGTAGGGGGATGGAAGCTCTAACATGGCTTATGGTTAGTTGAAAAGATGTATAACGGTAACATCTTAGATCTCTAGGTCTGGTCGACCGGGAAATACTTCTGGGGAGTACGGCACGTTCTGAGAATCCACAGATACAGTAATGCTCTGGTATACTTCCATCAGGATGACATGGCTTGAGCCCAAAAAACGGATTTTGCGCGAAGCGAAAAATCTATTTTTGGGTGAGATGGCCATGTCGTCCTGATGGACCCGCCCTTCCCTTTCTACGAAAGGGCTGTAGGACCCCTCATTACATACAGTATCTGTAGCACCTCGTGTATCGCTACAAGGAATGCAGATGGCGCCAGAATCGGCGCAGGGCACGCTTACAAAATGGGAGAAGAGAGAGCCTTACGAACGGCTCTCCCTTTTCTTTCTCGTTTTTGTTTTCTTGCCAACTGACCCCTTCGAAGTGTTATCTCTGTTCGGGGTGCAGATTGCCATGTGGCGTGTCAAGAATACATCCTCTGATATTACGCGATATCCCTGGTACTTTCATTAGGGATATTCGCTCCAGGAGTTAGAATTCTGGGTACCTTAAGGTAAATTCTCTGGGAATATCGCCGTAGTTGTAATATACCCTAGGAAGCTACCCTATAGGAACTTCCATCAGGACGACATGGCCATCTCACCCAAAAATAGATTTTTCGCTTCGCTCAAAATCCGTTTCTTGGACTTGTAACTATCTGCAAGGCCAATTAGGGTTGTCGCTGGGCTAGTAATCATAGTAATTATAGTCTAGTTCAGTGGTTCTCAATCTTTTTCAGTTGATGGCACCCTAAACTGATGTAACCATTACTGTGGCACCCCTTCTTCACCACCCCACCATATCTCATGAATTAACTCATTTGATGAATATAATTACTGTACTAGCAGCTTTGAATCCATTAAGGAGAAACGTCGCTATATAAAACACTAGACATTAATATTATTTTTATTATCATCCATAATCAAACCAAATCCAGCACCACCGTAAAATGCAGAAATACAAAGAGCATATTAGAAGATTTGAAGTAGAGTTATGAATGCAGACTAAATAAAAAGAAAATGGTAATCACCCTTAAGCAAAGAAGAAAAAAACACCTATTTTAGTGAGATGTGTGTGCTTGATGTGACTGACAGATCCGTTTCACATTGGGTTGAATGGTGACCAACATAGTCTCATTTCTTCCTCAAGAGTTTTCAGCCGTTCCCTTTTGTTAGTTTTAATGTTTGCTAGAGCAGAAAACCCCAACTCACTTTGGTAAGAAGTAGAGAACTGGATTAACATTACCAGAGCTTTTTTGGCAACATGAGGATACTTAGTCTTGATCTGAACCCAGAATTCGTCAAAAGGCAGCTGCATGTGCAATAACATTAGATCACGATCATGACGCAATTCCACTAACTGCTCTTCTTCCACGAGGGTAAGCTGAGATTGGGTAGATATAGATGCAACAAATGGGTTTCTTATCCAGTCATAGTTTTCAGTGCATATATCTGGGAAATAGTGTTGAAGTTGTTTTTCCAGTACTGCAAGATGCTCAGAAATAATGGGTATTATCTCACCACAGTTTGCTGCTACTGCAACATGTGAAAACATGTCCAAATTGCCTTCTTTTACTTTGCCACCCCACAGTTGCAGTTTTTCTTTCAGCACTTTAATTTTATCAGTGGAAGATAAAACATTTTCTGATTTTCCTTGCATGCTGGCATTTACCTTGTTTAAAAGTTCAAAGATGTCAGCTAAGTAAGACAATTTTGCACACCAAGTGTCATCTGCCAGTAAATCACAGAATTCCTCTTGTTGTTGAAGAGTGAAAAAATTAAGCATCTCTTCCTTCAGTTCGCATACTCGTGACAATACTTTCCCTCTGGACAGCCAACGTGCTTCCGTCTGTAGAAGAAGGTTCAAATGTTTTGCCTCAAGCTCTTTGCACAGCTTAGTAAACAGACGAGACTTCATCGGTTGACTTTTTATAAAGTTCACCATTTTTACAACTTTTTCCAGTACAGATTTTAAATCATTGCTAATTGTCTTTGCAACCAGTGCTTCACGATGAAGAAAGCAATGTGTTGTTATCACACTGCTGTTTTCTCTCTTCACTAATGACACAAATCCTTTAATTAAGCCAATCATGGCAGGTGCCCCATCTGTACAAATCCCAACACACGATTGCCAGGTCAAACCAACTGATTCTAAGTACTCACTTAATGTGGAGAAAATATCATTGCCTGTTGTAGTTTCCTTAAGTTCTTTACAACAAAGGAATTGATTCACTATTTTAACATCATGAATGTACCGAACGAATACCAGTAATTGAACCATACCTCCATTGTCTGTGGACTCCTCTACCTGAAGTGCAAACATTTCACTTTCCTTCACAGATGTACATACAGTTTCCTCTATGTCTGCTGACATATCATGAATCCGTCTGCTAATGGTACTATCCGAAACGGGAATTTTCCTCACTTCTTTTTCTGCTTCACTTCCAAACATTGTTTTTACTATGGCACTATATGCAGGTAGAATCAGAGTCTTTGCTATTGTATGAGGTTTCATGCTTTTAACAACTAACTCTGCAACTAAGTAACTGGCCTCTTGTGCTTTATCAGCAACTTTGACTTTCTTAGAAAGCATCGCACTCTGTTGTTTTTGCTCACTTAAAAGTCCTTCAAAGTAGGACCGAGGCTTGTTAGCAAGATGATTATGTTACAGAGTTAAATGCCTCTTTAATTTACTGTGTACCATCGCTTCATTAGCTAATTTGCCACCACAAATAACACATAAAGGCATGGGAGTAACTTCATCACGACACCAGAAGAATCCAAAACTTAAATAATTATCCAAGTAGGAGCGATTTTTCTTTCCTTTTTTTGAAGTTGATGTACTTGTTGTTGGAATGGCCAAATCTTTTTCGCTCACAAACCCACTTTCGTCCCTTTCTTCACCCTCACCACTAACTTCGTGTCTTCTCTTCTTAATGACAAACTTATCCATCGTATGGTATGTTAGAATCACGATACTGTTCGAAACAACTGTAATATAACCCCAGATACAGCAAAGAACTTATGCCTTGAGGTATTATGCCTCACTGACTCGGGAGTGGAAAACTGGGGTTATACAAAGCCGACGAGAACCGAACACGTATCGGACAGGCACCGAGTATAAACAAAGAAAATGAGAGTATGAACAGAGTCGACTGTTACACTTTATTATTACTATTTTTGTTGCTCTTGTTATTGTTGTTGTTGTTATATTATTATCATTATTTATTATTACTATTACTATTATTATTAGCTATAGTAGTAGTAGTAGTAGTTGTTGTTGTTGTTGTTGTTGTATTGTACAAGTATAGAAAAGGAAATATCAACCTCTATTTGCGAGAAATGTTTGAGCATGTAACTTCCTACCTACACTGATAATTATATGAAGACTTTTGAAAAATTTTTTTTTCAAATGTTCATTAAGACGATTTAGCCAAGACAAAACTCATGACAATTTTGCGGCACCCCTAGGCGCTGTCTATGGCACCCCAGGGTGCCACGGCACCCAGTTTGAGAATCACTGGTCTAGTTTATACGGATGGAGACATTTCTTATGCTGGTTCGAGTCCTCCCAGGAAATAAATTGTATATTTTTTATTTCCAATTTCTGGTTTAACAGGTTGGTAATGGATGTCTATGTATATATATATATATATATATATATATATATATATATATATATATATATATATATGTATATATATATATATATATATATATATGTATATATATATATATATATATATATATATATATATATATATATATATAAATATATATGTATATGTATAAATATATCTATATATATATATATATATATATATATATATATATATATATATATATATACATATATATGATAAATTTTGCTCATTTAAATGAGTTTTTCATATGTCAAATATATATATGTATATATATATATATATATATATATATATATATATATATATATATATATATATATATATATGTGTGTGTGTGTGTGTGTGTTTATGTATATATACAGTGTATATATATATATATATATATATATATATATATATATATATATATATATATGTGTGTGTGTGTGTGTGTGTGTCTGTGTGTCCATGTATATATACACATATATATGATGAATTTTGCTCATTTAAACGTGTTTTTTCATATTTCAAATAAGGCGTATGTATTAATACATTTAAGTCTGCATTCTCTTAACGACCTTGGGATCAGAGCCCAGGCAAAATCCCTCAAAGACTATAGTATCTGACCGGCTGGGTTTCGAACTAAGATCCAGGATACTTGTATACCATTGACCATATACAAATGTATATCTAAACCACCACATTATAATTGTTTGATTTTATGCTAAAGCACCACGGGAGTCAGAATAAAACAAACCTTTCCATTGTCGGAAAAAATAAAGATCTATTTACAGGTAATGAATTGGGTAGTGAGAGCTTAGTTATCGGTTGCCAATAGTCTTGGATTGAAAGTTAATTACATTTAATTCTTTTCCCTTTCCGTGAAAAAGCACAGCTTTCCTCTTGGTCTTCCAGACGCCACCCTCCGCAAGGTTTTGTCTTAATTACCCGCTCTTTATCCGGCCGCAGATGGCAGAGAGAGAGAGAGAGAGAGTACATCTGTCGGTATGTTAGATACAATCTAGATGATGTATTTTTATTTCTTCAGACCACTTGTATGTATCTATCTATCTATCTATCTATCTATCTATCTATCTATCTATCTATCTATCTATATATATATATATATATATATATATATATATATATATATATATATATATGTATGTATGCATGTGGCCGGGGGGCATAAAAACAATTAGAATAGCGCCAACGTAACCCTGCGTGTCATAAGAGGCGACTAAAAGGGACGGAATAAGGGGGCTGGGAACCCCCTCTTCTGTATTATACTGTAATCCTGCGAGACATCAAAGTGGTGGGGCTGGGGGGAGAGTGACTGCTCGTCTTACTCTAGTTTTGGGGTCTTTGAATGTGCGTGGATATAGTACGATAGGGAGTAAAAGATTTGAGATTGGAAGTATGTTTAGGAATAGAAGGATGGATATATTGGTTTTGTGTGAGACAAAGATAAAAGTGAAAGGTGAAGTGATTTTTGGTGAAATGTCTGGTAGAGTGTCTGGGATTCATAGGGGAAGAGCAAGAGAAGGTGTGGCTTTATTGCTGAGTGAATAGATGACAGGTAAAGTAGTGGAATGGAAGGAGATATCATCTATGTTAATGGGGGGAAGGGTTAGGTTGGGTAGGGAATATTGGGCTTTTGTCAGTGCGTATGGGCCAGGTTATGAAAAAAGTGAAGAAGAGCGGAATGATTTCTGGAATGAATTATCTAGGTGTGTAGAAGGAGTGGGTATAAGGAATTATGTAGTTGTCATGGGTGACTTAAATGCTAGAGTGGGCGCTGGAGAGGTAGATATGTGTGTTGAGCAAGAGATGGTGATAAGTTTTAGCTTCAAAAAGAAAGATAAAAACCAGTATACATGGGTAAGAGTGGCAAATGGAAGACTGGTAGAAAGGGCATAAATGGATTATGTGTTGATAACTAAAAGAATGTTTGGAAGATTGAAAGACGAGCACGTGTTTAGGGGTATGGCTAACGATATGTCTGATCATTTTTGTTGTGGAAGGAAAATTAGTTTTAGCAAAAGATTGGTGGAATAGAGAAGGTCGATGTAAAAGGGAGCTAGTGAGGGTTGAAGAGCTAATAAAACTGGGGTAAAAATAAATATCAAGAAAGGTTTAAAATGACATATGATGGAGTGAAAGTAAGAGAAATTGGTAATTTAGAGAAGTGGAAGTTAGTAAAAGAAAATTTTGTTTGGATATAGATATATAGATATATATATAATTGTGTATATATATATATATATATATATATATATATATATATATATATATATATATATATATATATATATGTGTGTGTACATATATTATTATTATTATTATTATTATTATTATTATTATTATTATTATTATTATTATTATTATTATTATTATTATTATTGAGATTGCAAGTGATGTGATGTGATTTTATGTGTGTGGCAAGAAGGTTCTTAGAGGCACCATGAGGAAGAGCAGTGAATGGTGAAATGAAGGAGTGAAGGTAAAAGTGGAAAAGAAAAAGAGGGCTTTTGAAGAATGGCTGCAGAGTAATAGGGTAGAGAAATATGAAAAATATAGAGAGAAAAATGTGGAAGTAAAGCGCAAGGTAAGTGGGGCAAAGAGTGCAGCTGACCTGAGGTGGGGTGAGGGATTGGGTCAATCCTATGAAGAGAATAAGAAGTTTTGGAAAGAAGTGAAGAAAATAAGAAGTTTTGGAAAGAAGTGAAGAGAGTAAGGAAGGCTGGTTCAAGAATTGAAGAGACAGTGAAAGATGGAAATTGAAGGTTGTTGAAAGGAAAGGAGGCAAGGAAAAGGTAGTCGGAATATTTTGAAAGTTTAGTGAATGTTGAGGATAATAGGGAGACAGCTATAATTGCTGTTCCAGGTGTTGAGGTGCCGGTGATGGGGGATGAGAATGAGAGAGAGATTACAAGAGAGGAAGTAAGGAGAGCACTAGATGAAACGAGAGTAGGAAAAGCATCTGGTGTGGATGGTGTTAGAGCCGAGATGTTGAAGGAAGGGGGTGTGACTGTACTTGAATGGTTGGTGAGATTGTTTAATGTGTCAAGGGTACCAGTAGATTGGGTTTGTGCGTGTATTTTACCACTATATAAGGGTAAGGGAGATGTGCATGAGTGTTGTAATTCAAGGGGTATTAGTTTGTTGAGTGTAGTTGGAAAAGTGTATGGTAGATTACTGATTAATAGGATTAAAGATAAAACAGAGAATGCAATCTTAGAAGTACAGGGTGGTTTTAGAAGAGGTAGTGGTTGTATGAATCAGATTTTTATAGTTAGGCAGATATGCGAGAAATATTTAGCAAAAGGTAAGGAGGTGTATGTTGCATTAATGGATCTGGAGAAAACGTATGATAGAGTTGATAGGGAAGCAATGTGGAATGGGATGAGGTTATATGGAGTTGGTGGATAGTTGTTGCAAGCAGTGAAAAGTTTCTACAAAGGTAGTAAAGCATATATACGGATAGGAAATGAAGTGAGCAATTGGTTTTCGGTGAGAGTGGGTCTGAGACAGGAATGTGTAATGTCGCCATGGTTGTTTAACTTGTATGTTGATGGAGTGGTGAGAGAGGTGAATGCTCGAGTGCTTGGACAAGGATTGAAACTGGTAGACGAGAATGACCATGAATGGGAGGTAAATCAGTTGTTGTTTGCAGATGATACTGTACTGGTTGCAGACGCGGAAGAGATGCTCGGCTGATAAGTGACAGAATTTGGAAGGGTGTATTAGAGAAGGAAGTTGAGAGTTAATGTGGGTAAGATTGATTGATTGATTTAAAGTTTTCAGGCATCCTGACACCTGAGGTCATTGACGCTGGTAATGCGGGTAAGAGTAAGGTTATGAGATGTACAAGAAGGGAAGGTGGTGCGAGGTTGAATGTCATGTTGAATGGAGAGTTACTTGAAGAGGTGGATCAGTTTAAGTACTTTGGGTCTGTTGTTGCAGCAAATGGTGGAGTGGAAGCAGATGTACGTCAGAGAGTGAATGAAGGATGCAAAGTGTTGTGGGCAGTAAAGGGAGTAGTAAAAAATATAGGGTTGGGCATGAATGTAAAGAGTTCTGTATGAGAAAGTGATTGTACCAACTATAATGTATGGATGGGAGTTGTAGAGTTGTGGGGAATGAAAGTGGCGGAGAGACAGAAATTGAACGTGTTTGAGATGAAGTGTCTAAGAAGTATGGCAGGTGTATCTCAAGTAGATAGGGTTAGGAACGAAGTAGTGAGGGTGAGAACGCGAGTAAGGAATGAGTTAGCAGCTAGAGTGGATATGAATGTGTTGAGGTGGTTTGGCCATGTTGAGAGAATGGAAAATGGCTGTGTGCAAAGAAGGTGATAAATGCAAGGGGTGATGGGAGAAGTACAAGAGGAAGGCCAAGGTTTGGGTGGGCTGTGGCACCTTAGCAGTACCAACCGAACTCGGTTGAGTCCCTTGTCAGGCTGGGAGGAACGTAGAGAGGAGAGGTCCCCTTTTTTGTTTCATTTGTTTGATGTTGGCTACCCCTCAAAATAGAGAGAAGTGCCTTGGTATATATATATATATATATATATATATCTATCTATCTATCTATCTATCTATCTATCTATATATATATATATATATATATATATATATATATATATATATATATATATATATATATATATATATCTATCTATCTATCTATCTATCTATCTATCTATCTATCTATCTATCTATCTATATATATATATATATATATATATATATATATATATATATATATATATATATATATAGGCTCTCTCTCTTTATGTATATATATGTATATATATAGAGAGAGAGAGAGAGAGAGAGAGAGAGAGAGAGAGAGAGAGAGAGAGAGAGAGAGAGAGAGAGAGAGATTATTTCAGGATGCGTATGAAAAGCAATTAATCATCATTTGCACTAAACAGCACTATTTTTTTTCCCTTTGTTCACTGATATCTTTAATCTAATATTTATTTTCTGAAATCTCTCCTAAATCCAAATATGTACATAAATCTGTTCTGCTTGCCTTCTTTCATTCAATTGTTAGCTTTCATTAATGACTTGGTCGATTTATTTTCTTTTATTGTAGTGAAATATTAATATTTTTCTAGCATTGTCTGTAGGGGAAGTGTGGATGACTCTCATCTTTAATAAATGTGTTTTTCTCGACCAGATTAATTTAGTGAAATAGACTTTTTAGTTACGGTACAAAAACTTGATATTTTATAAATGGATTTCAGTATTTATATTGGTTCAAAGTAAGATTAAAACGCTTTTATTTTTATTACTTTAGGAGAGAGAGAGAGAGAGAGAGAGAGAGAGAGAGAGAGAGAGAGAGAGAGAGAGGGGGGCGGGGGAACTAACAAGTTAATATATTTTACAACTGTTTGTAGAGAATGACAACTTTCTTAGAAGATAACAACTCTTATTGATTGTTATTTATACAAACTATTCATTGTATCTTGTAAGGTGAAGACTAAAAGTTTTTCCGGATTTGGTTTATTTCATTTAAGAATAGACGCGAAATTGGACCCTTTTGAAGAATCAAGATATTCTATAACATTACATAAAATGTTACATCTTTTATTAGAGGAATAATGTATATATGATATATCTTTTTTGATGTTATTGTTTTTAAAATATTTTTTTGTTAATTTTATTTCATCGTTTAGTTATTTCCTTATTTTCTTTTCTCACTGGCTATGTTTCCCTGTTTGAGCCCTTGGACTTATAGAATATTGCTTTTCCAACTAGGGTTGTAGCTTGGTTAATAATAATAATAATAATAATAATAATAATAATAATAATAATAATAATAATAATGATAATAATAATAATAATAATAATGATAATAATAATAATAATGATAATAATAATAATAATAATAGAAAGAAAAAACACAACACAGAAATATGTTTCCGAAAAAACTGAGAATTCTTGTGAAAGGCAACTTCTTTTTTATTAACTGGTTTTTGCTAATACATTTATTGGAATATACAGTAAGATGGTTATTAAAAACTAAAATTAATGAAACTTTTAACTTGTATGTCCATTTTAACTCTTGGGATATAAAACAGTTAACCAATTTAATAATAATGAAGCTTTCAACCCGCAATAGTCTACATTTTAATCCTTAGAGCATACAGTAGAAGAGCTAACACGTTGAAGAGTAATAACCTCTCTCGATACGTAACAATGAAGAAACAGGCGAATGAGAAATATCATCCCCAATTTGGTCTTTTAATTTTATTATCTTATCTTCTACACTATAAATTCGGTGCAAAAGTCCAGGATATTGGAAGAATTTACCCTCTTATCGCTCGCCTACAATTTCTCTATTGAATTCTGGATATTACGTGGACCGTTACTGCTGGATTCGTAATAGGTTTTTGTTCCAGACGATGGGATATTGAAACTAAAGGCCATTAACTCTACAAGTTTTTCGCAAAACTGATGTAGTCAAGTATGGCCAGAATGTTTCGGAAATTGATTTATTTATTTATACATATATACATATACTTACATAAATACAGTTATATAAATTTTGGCTACATATACGCATTCTTGTATATACATATACATACTGTATATGCGTATATATATATATATATATATATATATATATATATATATATATATATATATATATATATATATATATATATATATATATTACAAAAGTAACAGAAAAATACAACGCCATTGAAAATAGAATTAGTCGTTAGTCTAGCTGTGAATAGACTTGAGTGAATGTTGTCTTGTTAGCGAAATAATTAGTTTAATGTTTATTATTTACGTGATTGAGTAACAAGAGATAACAAATTGTTAAAAGGAAGTGTACGCACGAATTAAACAGTCTTTTTTTATTCCGGTTTATTGCTTTCATGTAAAAGAGGAGGCATTGGTGATTTATTTCACATGCAGGTAGATCTAGTTCTAGAGAGAGAGAGAGAGAGAGAGAGAGAGAGAGAGAGAGAGAGAGAGAGAGAGAGAGAGAGAGAGAGGGATGTTTTTCGTATATATTCCTTTTTCTACCGAACACCATGAGAGAACAAATGAGCTTCCTTTGGAAAACAATATTTTTATTTTCAAGCTGTATCTGAGAACGACATGAGAAAATTATTTATCTTTTCTAAAAATGGAAGAATCGTTCGAAAATTTGCAAAATCCACTACCGTATTCTTTTCATCTATAATTCCAATGCAAATTTATGAAGCTAAGATTTGAATACTGTGCTCTGTTGAAAAAGAAATACATCTTATAATTTTTCCTTTTTATTAATTTTAATGATCATAGCTGTGAATAAATCGTATTGCGGCATTATCGTGGCCTGGTAACCTACCAGGCGCATCGTTCATTGGTATTTTGTTAGAGCACGATTAGCAATTCAATTTACTGGTGTAACGCAGATATAGTCAAATGTAAAATGAATACCTTCATTGCTTGATTATATTGTATTTTTCTTACCATACATCCTTGAGATTGTATTAGTTAGTAATATTTTTTCTTATGTTTAAATCAAACTCAAATGAAAATAATTTTGCAGATTAATAGTAATCAGTGACAGCTTTGTTTCTTCAAGTATTTAAATTTACTGTTTGTAATGATATTAAGTGCCTAATGTATGTTCACTAACAGCCGACAAATTATCCATTGTAAAAAACAACGATCACCTCAAGTTAGAAAATTTACCAATTTTTCCTAAATATACATCCGACTTAATACTTAACGCTCTAAAGTAAATCACCCTCTTGCAACAAGAAAGTCTCTTCACAATTCCGTCAAAAAAGAAAAAAACTTTTATAGATAAATGTAAACTCCTGTCCCAATGCGGGGTTTCGACCTTTAAAGCCGAAGCGTGCAAACAACCAACATATTTGGACATTCCATAAACTCTTAAGGACTATTTTTCTGTTCTTGGCAAAGTTTTGTAGGTATGTACTTCGTTAAGTTACTTTTATCATAGAATTTTCTGGATTACTCTGGGAATTTGTGTTATGTAATTTTTGTTCATCTTTATACAGGGTAAGGTGACGTAGGAGAGGCCTCTGGGTTCTTAGCAAATCTAAATGTTTATTTTTTACCAATTTGTTTGATTACCAGTCCAGATAACTATTTATCTATCTGGCTACTTTCATCTTGGTAAGGGAAGAAGAGATTTGTTTAGCCATGGTAAGCAGCTCTTCTAGAAGAAGGACACTCCCAATTCTAGTCTTGTGTATTGCCATAGCCTCTATATCATAGTCTTCCACTGTCTTGGGGTAGAGTTCTCTTGCTTGAGGTACACTCGAGAACACCAATTTATTAATTTTCGTCTTTTTTATAGTTTATTTATAGTCTATTTTAATGTTACTGATCTTAAAATATTTTATTTTAACGGCTCATTACTTTTTTTTTTTTTTTTTTGTACTTTATTTTTTGCCATTGCTCACTGGGCATTTTTTCACTGTTAGAACCCGGGGGCTTATAGCATCCTGCTTTTTCAACTAGGGCTGTTTTTGTTCATATACGGAGCACATCAAGACGAAGAATATTTCTTGCTATGTTCGGTTTGCATATCCTCATCAGTGGTGGCAATGGTACCAGTAAGCTTTTTCTTGACTTCAGTAATGTCCAGTATCTTTGTTCGATACACGATGTTTTTAACATAAGCCCATAGAAATAAGGCCTGGAAATTGGGCCACCCTTCCTATCCACATTTCTGGAATTTTTATTTATTTATTTACAAACCACGAACATTCAATCCCCAATCTGGTGGGTCTCCATCTTGCTAGAAAAGGATGGTTGGTTAAAGGTCATCTAGTTGTGCCACATATCCAGTCACAAGGTCAAAGTAAATATCTGCAGTAATGCTTGTCTCATTGAAAAATGGATCAATAATTCAATCACATATAATCTCAAACTATACAATTACCTGTGAACTATCACCGTGATCTTCCCAAGTCAATTGGGAATGTTTTCATCTCCAGATTCTCCCAGTTTACGTGAAATATGCAAGGTTGGCTCATTTATCTTGGTTTATCATGTGGCTCGAGTACATATATAAATGTGCTTCATTTGTAAGTGTACTCATACTCGTAAGGTCCTGCGTTGAACTTTTTGCACTTGTGAAAATGCTAACTGCAAGGATAATGTAGGAGAACAATTAAATGCTTGTCTTACACGATCAATGATTTCCTGAGATGTTCCAGGTCGTTCCCTCCTCCCTTTATCCAACACTATCCATGTCTCCATAATTTTCTTGTACCATGCACTTATTGGCGGATGTGTCAATAGAGCTTTTCCATTCTTAGTTTGAGTCTGCTTATCCGATTTGGTTTCAGTAACTCATGAAACACCTTGGGCCTTTTCCTGAGGAGCTATTTATAGGGGTTCACTTCAAAGTTACTCTTTTATCAACAAATACAATGTGATTAAAAGCATTGTAAACCGTCTGAGTATATTGAACAAATAAGATTAAGTTATCTTATCAATCTCTTTTGTGAAAATGCTTTATCTACGTCCTGTATATATATATATATATATATATATATATATATATATATATATATATATATATATATATATATATATATATATATATATATATATATATATATATTATAAGGTTTGACAATTGATATTAAGGTGAACAATTTTGAACTAGCACAACATTTACTTAAAATTTTATTAATTTCTGGACAAATTTAAGAAATAGAAAATAATAAAGAACATTAATCAAAACGTCTTTGTAATCGTCCCTTATTACAATTGTAATTTCTGTGGCATTCAAAAGATCAGAGCGAGAGAATGTCTCGAGGCAGGTCACGTAATCTTACATCAGAATTCTGGACAGTTTTCATCCTTGTTGTGAACTTAGCAAATGCATTTAATTCTTGCAGTCGAGAGAGAGAGAGAGAGAGAGAGAGAGAGAGAGGAGAGAGAGAGAGAGAGAGAGAGAGAGAGAGAGAGAGAGAGAGAGAACTGTTCCGTGTTTTGTAATGGGAAAAGTTAAATTGGGATATTCAAATAGTTGATGACATTAGGTGTTTTATTAAACGGAGATGAAACATAAAATTATTATTAATCAGAAAGGAACGGTAGGAAACACGCAATGACTTGGACAATACCTCCACCCACAAAAGTGTGTTTATATACAGTATATATATGTATATATATATATATATATATATATATATATATATATATATATATATATATATATATATATATATACAGTATAATATATATATATATATATATATATATATATACATATATATATATATATATATATATATATATATATATATATATATATATATATACAGTATAATTATATATATATATATATATATATATATATATATATATATATATATATATATATATATATATATATATATATATACACACACACACACACACACATATATATATATATATATATATATATATATATATATATATATATATAGTATATGTGTATGTACATTCTTGTGTATAAATATGTATATACTATATATATATATATATATATATATATATATATATATATATATATATATATATATATCCATATAAATATGTAAGTAAAATCATATGTATATATAAAACACATCTATATATATAAATATATACATAGACATACATACGTATACACAGACAGGCATTCATATACAGACATACATAATATATACATAGACATATACATACGTGTACACATACAGGTATACATATACAGACACATATATAGACTTATTTATACATGTTTTACACATGATTAACATGTATATATAGTTATGCACATATAACCTTATTACCATAAACATACAATTACGTATTTATCAGTACTTATATCTAACATAACATATAGTGCCAACGTACTTATGTATAATATATGAAATAATTGTACCCATCAGTGAATGGTAGCTTAGGTCTAAATATTGATTTCACAGTAACGTTAATTATTCACAGTACATTCATTTCTACATTAAGTGGTTAAAGTTTTTATATATATATATATATATATATATATATATATATATATATATATATATATATATATATATATATATATATATATATATATATATATATATAGCTTGCAAATCTCTTTACATGTAAAGGCGTCGAGTTTATACAATCCATGTCCAATATTCAAGTTGTTTTCAAAGGTTTCCATTATCAAACTGGACTCTATGATGTTTCTTTCCAATAAGTTATTTGAACGAATCAATTTCTTTGCACATGACCAATTAATAGTGTGATTTTTATCTCTAACATGGGCAAAGAGTGCATTATTATCTTGAGCATATCTAACACTCTTCTTATGTTGTTCAATTCTCTTTTCTAGGGCTTTACCAGTTTGACCAATATAGAATTTTTCACAAGAATTGCATGGGATACGATATACACATCCCGTGGTAATGCCAGGAGAATTCTTTATTAAGTCTGTTTTTATTGTATTGCTACTCCTAAATGCTACATTTACATTGAAGTTTTTCAACAGATGGGGAGTTTCTTTAAAAGAATTACTCTGAGGCAGTACAAGTAAATTTTGTGTATTGTAGTTCTTCCTGTTATCATTACTGAAAAAAAAGGTCTTTTTTTTTGCTGTTCTTAGTGCATCATCTAACGCAATTTCAGTGTACTTCAGTTTTTTACCTATTGCTTTAATCTCATTTATTTCATCATCAATATATTCAGGGCTGCAGACTCGAAATGCCCTTAAAAACATAGAAGTAAATGCAGATTTCTTAACTTTGTTACTTTGATTTAAGTAGTAATGGACATGTGCTGAGATATTCGTTGGCTTTCTATATACAATAGACTTTCTATTGTTACATCTGTGCATACGACAGTCCAAAAAAGGTACGGTACAATTATTCTCCAGCTCCATAGTGAAATTTATTCATGGTACCAAGCTAGTCAATCTAAGAAAAAAAATTATCTAAATTTTCATTTTCGGGCCACACACGCATTATGTCGTCAATATAGCGAAACCATTTTACATTTTTAGGTATGATGTTATTTGAGATTCTACTTTCAAAAAATTCCATATATAGATTACTCAGTACTGGGGATAAAGGGTTCCCCATAGCCGTACCAAATGTTTGTGCATAAAATTTCCCACCTAATTCAAATTTACAATATTTTATACATAGTTTAATTAATTCTATTAAAGTGTTTCTCGAAAATGGTAGATCCAATTCCCTGTAATCCAAGGTTTCAGATAAAAATTCCAACTGTCAAGCCTACAGGTACTGTTAATCTGTACATCATTCAATTTTTTAATCAAGTCTAGATTATTTTTACATTCGAATATGAGATGGTGCCAACTAAAGGGTTGAGGATATTCACAAGGTACTTAGATAATTTATATGCTGCTGAACCTACAGAACTAATTATTGGCCCAGCTAGATAATTTGGTTTATGAGTTTTAATAGTCCCATATGGCAACGTTGGTCATATTGTACAAACTGCATTCCCTTTTAGTAACTATTTCCCTTTTTTTTATGTAATTGCTATTCACAGACTCAATGGGATTTTTTCTTGATTCCATGTATGTGTTTTCATCTCTCAAAAGGTTTTCCATTTTTTCTATATAATCATTTTTATCCAAGATTACCAGTGCTCCAGATTTATCAGTTTTTGTCAGTTTGATATTTATATCTTGCTTTAATCATCATCACCATCATCATCATCATCATCATCATCATTATTATTATTATTATTATTATTATTATTATTATTATTATTATTATTATTATTTGCTAAGTTACAACCTTTTGGGAAAAGCAGGATGCTCTAAGCCCTATAACGGCTTCAACAGGGAATATAGCCCAGTGAGGAAAGGAAATAATGAAAAAAAATTTAAAAGAAGTTTAACAACAATAATAACATTAAAATAAATATTTCATATATAAACTATATTAACTTCAAAATAACAAGAGGAAAAGAAACAATATAGAATACGGTGCCAAAGTGAGTCTCATTTTAAGATCTGTAGCTTCCTTAACAAGTGTCATCATCACTAATCTCCTAATATAGCATACTTAAAGCCGCGCCTCATTGCCTAAATCCCCTTGCAAGAATATAAACGCGCATTTCAACGAATTAAAATCATCCTTCTTCCCGTTATCCCCACCAGTAACAATTCTTCCTCTCAGGGGATGTAACCGCGT
>NC_090735.1:47301671-47304507 GCF_036898095.1 Palaemon carinicauda | reverse complement strand
TCTCTCTCTCTCTCTCTCTCTCTCTTTCTCTCTCTCTCTCTCTCTCTCTCTCTCTCTCTCTCTCTCTCAGAATAAACAATTTATTTACATAGCCTTCTACTTCTATTTCTCCCCGGAAAAGAACCAATTTGGAAAAGAACAAAAGATCGAATGAATATCTCAAAAATCCTTCGGTTTCCCATTTCCCTTGAAAAAAGTAGAACGTTTAATATAGATTTATGTACAAAGCGTCTATCTCCCTCTTTTCCACATAATAATTTGAAAAATGATTAGAAAGTTAATCATTTATCCTCATCATAAGGTTTCGATAATAGAAAATGTTATGGCAAAACTTTATCCTACAATTCATTCCCCTCTCTTCCCTTCATTTTTCCTTGTTAGATAACAGTGCAATAAAAGATGGGACAAAGAACAAACGTTAAAGATGGTAATAAATACATTTACCCTATTAATCACTCTCCCTCTCTCTCTCTCTCTCTCTCTCTCTCTCTCTCTCTCTCTCTCTCTCTCTCTCTCTCCATACAAGACACACACAACACGCACACAAACCAATATGTATCCCTCTCTCTCTCTCTCTCTCTCTCTCTCTCTCTCTCTCCTCTCTCTCTCTCTCTCTCTCTCCATACAAGACACACACATCACGCACATACAAACAAATATGTCTCTCTCTCTCTCTCTCTCTCTCTCTCTCTCTCTCTCTCTCTCTCTCTCTCTCTCTCTATATATATATATATATATATATATATATATACATATATATATATATATATATATATATATATATATATATATATATATATATATATATACAGTATATATATAATGGATATATTTTATTTATACAGAGAGAGAGAGAGAGAGAGAGAGAGAGAGAGAGAGAGGAGAGAGAGAGAGAGAGAGAGACTTAACTTATTCTATTCTATGTTTGGGTTCCCCCAGGTACCTCAGTGTGAGGCACCTCGTATATCCACCAGAGTTGCTAATGCATCTTCCGGTGTATTTTGCATCTTCCAGTCTTGGATGGTCTGGGATGCATCTTAGGTATTTATTGAGCTTATTCTTAAACACATCTACGCTCACTCCTGATATGTTTCTTAGATGAGCTGGCAGCGCTTTAAATAGTAGCTGCATTATCGATGCTGGTGCGTAGTGGATTAATGTCCTGTGCGCCTTCCTTAGTTTTCCTGGTATAGTTTTTGGCACTATTAATCTACTTCGTCTTGCTCTTTTTGATATTTTTAGTTCCATGATGTTTTCAGTAATTCCTTCTATTTGCTTCCGTGCTTATATTATCATGAAGCGTTCTCTTCTCCTTTCTAGACTGTATAGTTATAAAAATTGCAGTCTTTCCTAATAGTCAAGGTCCTTAACTTCTTTTATTCTAGCAGTATAGGACCTTTTTACACTCTCTATTTGTGCAATATCCTTTTGGTACTGTGGGTATCATATCACATTGCAGTACTCGAGTGAACTACGTACATAAGTTTTGTAAAGCATAATCATGTGTTCAGCTTTCCTTGTTGTAAAGTGTCTGAATAACATTGCCATTTTTGCTTTACATTTAGCCAATAGTGTTGCTATTTGGTCGTTGCATAACATATACCTATTTAACATTACACCAAGGTCTTTAATTGCTTCCTTGTTTGGGATTTTCTCGTTATTAGGTCCCTTGTATGCATATACCATTCCTTCTCTGTTTCCATAATTTATTGATTCGAATTTATCGGAGTTAAATACCATCCTATTTATCTCCGCCCATTCATATATTTTGTTTAGATCTCTTTGTAGTGAGTTCCTATCTTCATCACAAGTAATTACCCTACTTATTCTTGTGTCATCGGCGAAACTTCTCACTACAGAGTTTTTAACATCACAGTCTATGTCTGAGATCATAATAACAAACAGCAGAGAGAGAGAGAGAGAGAGAGAGAGAGAGAGAGAGAGAGAGGAGAGAGAGAGAGAGAGAGAGAGAGAACGTATGTGAAATTAGAGGGAAAGACACTTCTCCGGAAAAAAGCCTAATTAGTTCAACATGTAAAAAAAAAAAAACCGTTTGCATTTCAATTTTGGTGTTTGAATAATTTTCTGCATTCCCTGCGTTCTCTCTTGTATGAAATTTCCTCCTTTTTTTATCATACGAATATTTGTTATAAGGTTGTATACAGTTATGCATTTACCAGCAGTTCCTCCCAGAAAACGAAGGATATTATTCGTTTTATTTATGAAATGTAAAATCTTAGACTTTTCCCATTAATCTTGGCATGTTTCAGAAAAATATGAAATCCCTCCCGGTCTGGCTTTGACAGTACACTGGAAAAGTTCAATATAGGTAATTTCCTCTGCCCAAGGGGACTGTAGAAAAATGGGAAAAAAACCATTAAGAAGGTTATAGAAGCATTTCTCTCAGTCTTTGTCTGTCCTTTGTATCATATGTCAGTGATAGATAAAATTGTTTTGAAGATGAAAATCCTCTGGTAGAGATGCACCATAACTCAAAATCCTTGTATAGATGTTTATTGAAAATATTTTATGTAATTTTTGACTTTTAAATGAGGGTTTTTTTTTTTTATTTAGATTCAAATCTTGACATTTTCTAGTATTTCTTTAGGAAAAAATCATTCGGGAAAATATCAAATGACAAGACAATTTTTTTTTTTTAATTGACAAAATTGCAAAGGTAATATCATGAACACTAATTATTGTAGTGTGATACATATCTATCTGTTAATTAATGAAACATTTCTCGATGTCCAGTCTTCAAGAAAATAAAATTCATTTTGCACTTTTTTAAAGCCCGTTGGAGACCATCCATTCGATAAACAACTGCTTCAATTTT
>NC_090735.1:47291671-47296671 GCF_036898095.1 Palaemon carinicauda | reverse complement strand
ATTATGCTTTCTCATTTTTTTCTCCAATATGTTATGGTCTACCTTGTCAAAGGCTTTTGCAAAATCTAGATAGACCACATCTGTGTCTTTTTCATTTATCATATTTTTGTATATGTTTTCATAGTGTGCTATCAGTTGGGTCTGTGTACTTTTTCCAGGTACGAAACCGTGTTGACCCATATTAAACAAATTATTTTTGACCAAATGGTTCATTATTTTCTTTTTTATTACCCTCTCATACACTTTCATAATATGTGATGTTAGACTAACAGGTCTATAATTGCTTGCCTCTTGTCTTGATCCACTTTTGAAGATAGGGGTTATATAAGCTAATTTATGTTTAACATATATCTCGCTCATATCTACACTCTGTCTTAGCAGTATTGCAAGCGGCTTCGCGATAGTGTTTGCAGTTTTTTTTAACAAAATTGCTGGAACTCCATCTGGTCCGGCTGCCGATCCATTTTTAATTTCGTTTATAGCCGTGACAATATCTGCTTCATTAATATCTATATCCGTTAGATATTCAACATTTTCTCCTCTCATTTCTGTTTCATTATTCTCATTCGCAATTCTTGGCGTGAACTCACTCTTATATTTTTCTGCTAATATGTTGCATATTTCCTTTTTTTCATTCGTTAGCCGTCCTTCAATTCTTAGAGGGCCTATTTCTATTCTCCCTTTATTCATCTTTTTTGCATAGGAGTAAAGTACTTTGGGGTTTCTTTTTATATTTTGAAGTGTCCTTTCTTCTAAGTCCCTTTTTTCATTTTCTTTTGACTGTATAATCTTTTGTTCTGCATTTTCTATCTTACATTTTATTTCCCTCATTTTCCACACATTTTTTTCTTTTGCAAGATTTTTCTTCCACCTTCTAATTTTCTGAAATAAGATCCTTCTGTCTCTTGGTATGCACGTCTTTTGTTTATTGTTTTTTTTCGGTACATATTTTTCAACAATTTTCTCCAGTATTTTGTACAGTATGTCCGTATTTACCTGTATATTATCACTTATAAATACATTTCTTCATTCTTTATTCAGTTCTTCATTTATTTCTGACCATTTTATATTCTTACTGTAAAAATTATATTTTCCATATCCTTCCCAAAGTTTTGTGCTTTTATTAATTCTGTGATCACTTGCTTTGGAATGAACTATCAATTCTATGACATTGTGGTCTGAAATTCCCGTGTTATACACTATTATTTTTTTAACATAATTCATAATTCACCTCATTCACAAATACTAGAACTAGGACATTTTCCTTTCTTGTTGGAATGTGGTTTATTTGTTGCATATTATGTTCTAATAGCATATCTTGAAGCTTTTCAAATTGCCTCTTATTTTCTGCGCTACTATTACTCTCTTTTTTATATGTATACATACAACCACTTTCTTCTATCCGTTCTTTCCAATCGACGAAAGGAAAGTTAAAATCTCCAGATAGGAGTATATTCCAGTCTTTATGGTTTCTTCATATATCATCTATTTTTTCTATTATTATGTCAAACTTCTTAGTATTTGGGGGTCTGTAAACTACAATATTCACTAGTTTTTCAAGTTCAAATTCTACCGCAATCAATTCACATTCTGTGTTGCTGTATTTTTCACAGACTTTTCCTTGATTTATGTCTCTTCCATATATTGCGGTTCCCCCTTGATTCCTATTTGTTCTGTCTGATCTATAAGTTTGGAAACCCTTTATCTGGTCATCACTGCCAGTCTCTTGGGAATACCATGTTTCACTTATATTTAATATATCTATTTTTTCAATTTGGGTTAGTTCTTCTAGGAACTCTATTTTCCTTTTAGAGTTACTCGTGACTAAACCCTGTGCATTCATCACTATTATGGTTTGTGTTTCATTCCCATTATTCAATATTGGTAATAATATGGATTCTCCCATGCTTCCTTCCTGTTCTGATATGATGTTCTTTTCTTCATTTCTCGGAATTCTGCCATTAAAATCCAACTTTTCCATAATATTTGTTCTTTCGCCTTCATACTTATTTTTGTGTGTAAACCTGCAATTATCCCCATATCTGCACCAACCCCTCTCATTATAGATGCATTCTTTGTAGTTGGGCTCTACTTGTGGAGATTTGGGTTGAAAGGCCTTTTTTGGTGCATAGTGCGGTATATACGCGGCCTGCTTTTTTGTTTCTTTTTTTGTTTCATTTTTGTTTTTCTTTTCAGTTTGCTGAGTTTTCTTACTCTCATTCATAGTTGCAGGATACATATATCGACATTTTTTGTTGAAACTGCATCCTTTTCCTTCTTTTAGGGTTTTGCATATTTTTTGGATGGAGATCTCTGCATTCGTCTCCATATCCGTCTAAATACGCACATTTACCATATATTTCATAATTATGGCATATCTTTGGATGCTTGTAGTAGCATCTTTCGCCAAATTTGTAATTCCCTCTTTTCAGCCTATTACAGACTATATCTTTCTTTTCTTTTTTTTCTTGTTCTTGCTCTTCCCTAAAAGTATGTAGGTCCGGGTAGAGTCTCTTGGGTCTATTATTTGTTTCCATCTGATAATTTATTTCTTCATAAGTATGTTGTTGGATGGCATCATAAGTTATATCAATGATTTCCTCTGCATCCTTACACATATCCTGTTCATTTTTCTCTTCTTCTTCTTCTTCTTCAACTATTTGCAGCTTTAGTCTCGACTTAATAATATTTTCTATCCAGACTAAGCATGTTGAGCAGAATACCTTTGTGTCTCTATTTTTTATTTTTTGCTGTATTTCAGCACATGTGGGGTGTGTTGGAACATTACAGGCATTACATTTTCTAATCAGTTGTTGAGGATTATTAATGGAATACCATATCTTACACGTATTACACCATTATGGCATTCTTTTTCCCAATGCATCAATCAGGATATTCACCATATTGGACTTGTTATTGTTCTTTGATGGAATGTGTTGATTGATGTAGACTTTCTTTATAAGTCTCTTTATCACTTGGATCTTCTTTGGAATTTCTTCAATTATTTTACTGATGTTTTCCGCAGATTTGTTCCAGTCTATTGGATCATATTGTTTCAATATGTCTGCGAATATTTTTCCGTCACACTGGTTGGTGTTGCTAGTGACATCTGTTGTCAATCGGTCGAGCTCCTGTTTCGCCAACTCATGGAATTTGCTTTTGCTGACTCCAGCGATGTCTCTCCACGAGTTGCCTGTGTTATACAATGCCATCTTGATCAGATTTTTATTAATTCACAAGATAACTATCCTATGCCGACGATTTATCCCACTTTTCTGCCCTCAAACTAATCACCGACTATTCACGAAAACTTGTAGCTATATTTCACTCGATAGCCTTTTTGTTATCCGCGTTAAATCAGGATATTTTTAGGGACGCACAAGTGTTCACTTCACCGGCACAGAGAGAGAGAGAGAGAGAGAGAGAGAGAGAGAGAGAGAGATAGAGAGAGAGAGAGAGAGAGAGAGAGAGAGAGAGAGAGAGAGAGAGAGAGAGAGAGAAGTTTTTCGTATATATTCCTTTTTCTGTCGAACACTATGAGAGAACAAATGAGCTTGATAATTTTAAACAGAGAAAAGTCCTTTGAAAAACAACATTTTTAATTTCAAGTTGTATTTGAGAACGACATGAGAAAATTATTTATCTTTTCTAAAAATGGAAGAATCGTTCGACAATTTGCAAAATTCACTACCGTATTCTTTTCATCTATAATTCCAATGCAAACTTATGAAGCTAAGATTTGAATACTGTGCTCTGTTGAAAAAGAAAGACATCTTATAATTTTTCCTTTTATTAATTTTAATGATCACAGCTGTGAATAAATCCTATTGCGTCATTATCGTGGCCTGGTAACCTGCCAGGCGCATCGTTCATTGGTATTTTGTTAGAGCACGATTAGCAATTCATCCTATTGGTGTAACGCAGATATAGTAAAATGTAAAATGAATACCTTCATTGCTTGATTATCTTGTATTTTTCTTACCATACATCCTTGAGATTGTATTAGTGATATTTTTTTTTCATGTTTAAATCAAACTCAAATGGAAATAATTTTGCAGATTAATAGTAATCAGTGACAGCGTTGTTTCTTTAAGTATCTAAATTTACTGTTTGTAATTATATTAAGTTTCTAATTTATGTTCAGTAACTGTCGACAAATTATCCATTATAAAAAACAACGATCACCTCAAGTTAAAAAATTTACCAATTTTTCCTAAATATACATCCGAGTTAATACTTAACGCTCTAAAATAAATCACCCTCTTGCAACAAGAAAGTCTCTTCACAATTCCGTCTAAAAAGAAAAACTTTTATAGATAAATGTAAACTCCTGTCCCAATGCGGGGTTTCGACCTTTAAAGCCGAAGCGTGCAAACAACCAACAGATTTGGAAATTCCATAAACTCTTAGGGACTATTTTTCGTTTCTCTGCAAAGTTCTGCTGGTATTTCCCATAAGTTACTTTTATCTTCGAATTTTCTGGATTACTCTGGGATTTTGTGTTATGTAATTTTCGTTCATCTTTATGTTGGGTAAGGGGACGTAAAAAGGAGAGGCCTCTGGTTTCGTAGCAAGTCTATCTGTTTATTTTTTACCAATCTGTTTGATTACCGATCCAGATAACTTTGCATCTATCTATTCATCTATCCATCTATTTATCTATCTATCTATCTATCTATCTATCTATCTATCTATATATATATATATATATATATATATATATATATATTATATATATATATATATAAAAATGGGGAGGGTTGGCAGCAGGAAAGGCATCCGGCCATGTAAAATTAACCAAAACCATTATGGCCAGTTAGTTGAGATTGTGACAGAGGTAGATGGAGAATGCTGGCCAGAAACATCGACCCCACATAAAAGTGGGGAACGATGCAGACAAAGATATATATATATATATATATATATATATATATATATATATATATATATATATATATATATATATTAAATATTATATATATATATATATATATATATAT
>NC_090735.1:47274171-47286671 GCF_036898095.1 Palaemon carinicauda | reverse complement strand
CTCTTTACTCTGTATTCATCTTAAAATGTTTTAGGGAGGAAAAATATTTGGCGAAAGGATGTCAAGCAGTAACATTTCAAGTTTGAGGTCACGGGAGCTGTTCCTAAATTCAATATAAAATAGCACTAATAAATTATTCAATATTTCTTGAGCAGCAAATGTCTGTTGTGATACTAAGGAGTTAATCATACATAAAGCACTTTACTAAAAGTTCAGTGATATTTTTTTAATTAGTATGAAGCTATATGTTTATTATTTATTCGATATCGAAAACGTCTTTCACATCAAAATAATTAAACAATAAAACAACAATAGAAATACATCTCTCATTTGTCAAGAAAAAAAAAGAAAAAAAAAGCTCATGACTACATGATTGACACTTGTCACAAGTGAAGTCATCCAAGTAGCATCTGACATCATCCTCAAGTAATGAGATCAGTTGATGAGGAACTCTGATGAAGTTTAATCTGATGAAGTTCACCGCACAAATGACTTCATTATCGAATTGCATTAAATGATTATTCCAGGTAATCAAACATAGCACATGAAATCCAATTTTGCAATTGGTCATTCGTGGCTTCGTCTTAGTGAAATTCCAAATTGGACATCATATCGCTAGCGGATTTGATAACGTTGGTTTTTATAACATCATAGATGCTTCTTAAATTATGTTATAACAATGTTTTACGACAATATGGAGAAAGTCAAAGGATTGGTTCCTTAACGATATTTTTGATTATTTTATTAATTGAGGAATTTTCCTTATCAAAAGAAGCGTTTTTAGAATTTTCTGAAATTAAAACCGTCTCTGTTATTATAGAGGCAGGAGCCGTCTCTCTCTCTCTCTCTCTCTCTCTCTCTCTCTCTCTCTCTCTCTCTCTCTCTCTCCTCTCTCAATGTATGTACTGTACATAATCTAGATTTTTTATGTATATAAACATGTTTTTGATATATACTGTACATGCACATGCATAAATACATTCACACCCCAACACAAGTGTACATAAACACACACACACACACACACACACACACACAAACACACATATATATATATATATATATATATATATATATATATATATATATATATATATATATATATATATAATATATATGTGTGTGTGTGTGTGTGTGTGTGTATACATACATACATAGCCTACAAACCTCTCAAGAACATGTGATGTTTAATTGCAAAAATACCAGAAACCAAATGAAGCTGGGTGTATGGTCTAGACAATTTTTTGCTTTGTTTATAACATTAAATTCCATTAAGTAGTACATCAAACATTAATCGTAATTGTTATAGGAAATGTATAATTAAAATGAACCAGAAACTCATTTCCATTCAAGAGTTTAATGCAGTACAACACCTGAGTAATACCAGGCTTTTCTAAGATCCTTCCATTTAACAGCTTTAGATTTTTAGTTTAATGCCTCAAGGTATATCGAAGCTCTGAGAGAAACCTGAAACTTTAATTTATATAGGAGCTAAAGTTAATTAAAAAAAACATTCCCTTTTTCTTCTCTTTGAATTAACCCGTTTATTTCAAAATCTACGAATTTTGGTTAACCCAACATCTCTTAATTAAAACGGGAACTGTTGCGAGGTTAGGAAGAAAGGAATAGTTGGTAGGCCCTTCTCGTAACCGCTAAATGATAAATTACCCACAAGATTATTCCATTATAACTTTAATTATAAAACAGTATGAAAGGTACTTTCTTAATATTTCAATGCTTCGTAAGCCAGAACCGTCTGTAAGAAGTTATAAATATTGGGAAACTATAATAAGAGGCTAACTATATGGAATATTTTTTTCATAAGACTCGAGCTTAACACCATCTATTACTGTTTACTGGTTGTAATTTACAATTTATAAATTTGTTTATCATAATTCCAGTTGCATATATATTTATATTTTTAATACTGTATTATGCAAAATATTTTAATAGTCAGTTATGATTGTTTACTTAATAATAATGGTTAAATATTAATCTACATACTTTTGATATTAAAGTAGGATCGGACTAAATATTGTTAATTTTTAAATACGGAATATTAATACCAACTTGTTAATACCAATCTGTATTATCTTCACTCTGGTATATGAGAATATTTCATGACAATATAATAATAGGGACTTTAACATAGATGAAATGAATGTTTCTACATTGTGTAAAATATGGCATAATTATCAATAACAACAACTAAACCCATATGGACACTAATATTGATAATGGAAATGATAACAGAGATAAAAGCATTTTGATGATAATAATTATTCTAGATATGTAAATTTAGCATCCTAACAACATTATTAAAACAAAAATATTAATAATGATTGTTGGAAAACTCAATGAAAATATAAAATATGCCTATCATCTAAAGATAAATTTCTAAACAAATATTAATGTTTATATATATATATATATATATATATATATATATATATATATATATATATATATATTAGTTATGAATTGTTCTTTATATGACAAATCCTTTTGTTGAATCACTACGTAGTTGAATGGTAGAGCACCTAGCTCAAATAGGTTGGGGGTTAGCTCCTTTCCTAATGCCCACCAGTCCACCTAGCTGCAATTGGGTTTTTGGATCTATTGAGAGAGAGAGAGAGAGAGAGAGAGAGAGAGAGAGAGAGAGAGAGAGAGAGAGAGAGAGAGAGAGAAGGATTCTTATGTTTCGTAAACTCTTAGAACATTTGATGCATACAAAGGTTTTTGATACAGTAAAATCTTATATTTGAACGACATCGTGTTGGATTGTCTAATATTTGATTTAGCTGAAAAAGAGCAAGTGATGTGAAGGCAAGATAAGTCGATAGGTATCTTCAGAAATCTTATATTTTATTTAGAAATTTCTCTCTCTCTCTCTCTCTCTCTCTCTCTCTCTCTCTCTCTCTCTCTCTCTCTCTCTCTGCTCCCTATCACATACTAACTTCTCGGCTAGTTCCTGTTGGTGGCTCCACCTACCACCTCTGCTATTTCTCTAAGCAGCTGTTTTGTTACTCGTCGCTCAGTAAGGGAGTGACAGGGTGCATTTTATTTTAGAGCGAGGTGTGCCAGAAATTCCTGTGTTCAACACTACGTAGAATAAAAACATTAGTTATTTAGTCATCGTCATATAATCCACCACTATATAATTTACATAATGTAATGTGATTAGCTTCATTTCCTATGCAACCTGGGAGAATATTTCAAGGTAATTTGTTGAAGCTCTACTTTCTCCCCATTATGACACCCACATGCGTGCAATTATTCATATTAAAAGGAACCAAATAACCGGAAAAGAAAAAAACATCATATATAAATACTACTCGGACGCCGACTGTCTTGCGTAAGCGGCGACCTGTATTTTGGATCTAATTCTCGTCATGTCTCTTGGCTGGGCATAAATATTTCAGTGTTAGTCAGGTGGATTATAAAGGTCAGCAGCAGCAGAAGGCGGCGAGATAAACTTCGATGATGTTCTGTAAGAAACGCGTTGAAACGACTTTGTGTGGCTTAGCTTATCATATTTCATTTTTTTCATCCCAATCATCTTTTCGAAGCGGGTTCATTGTTCTCACTTGATTGTCAGTGTTTTCTTTTTATCTATACGTCTTTCTATATGTCTATGTATCGATCTCTCTATATGTACTGATGTATTCTTTTGCCATTCCAATCACCTTTTGGAAGTAGATTCATATATATATTCTTTTTTCGATTGTTAGTTTTGTCTTTGTATCTATATATCTTTCAATCTGTCTATCTATCGATCTAAGCTTTTGCACTGATTTTTTTTTACTAACCAAATCATCTTTTCGAAGTAGGTGCATCTGTTATCACTCGATTGTTAGTGTTGTCTTTGTATCTCTATATCTTTCAATCTGCCTATTTATTGATCTATCTATTTGGTCAGATAGATTCTCTACATAGACAGATGCTGTAGGACACCTTACCAAACAGCCATAGAAGCTAATTGGTAATAATAGATTATCTTTTGATAACTTTTGCAAGTTGTATTCGAAATTCAAAACTTTAGAAACAATTCTCTAAATAAATTCACTAAATAACTGAAAGGAAATAAATTTTTGTAACGCAAGATATTCATACCTAATGTATGTTCCAAATTTCAAAGACCAGTGAAGTCTCCACTGGAGTTCGAGGTGATACGCACCAAATATCTTTTTTCGTCCAGAAAGAATTAATAGAATATTTAGATTTTCATTGATGTATTTTTAACTGGAGAAAGAGACTATTTGTAACTGGGAAAAATTTTGATATTGGAAGATTTTGAATTTCAATTTTGTTCCCTAGTTTTTTTTATTACTTTATGAATGACATTACGAAAGACATGAAGCTTTTCTTCAATTTCAGGCATTTTGATGCTTATAAAGACATTTATTTTTAACTACAATTCTTTATAAGAAAATATAATTTATAATGCTTCTGCTTAACATTTGAATTACGAACCCACTATCTTCAGAAGAAATTTGATGCATATAAAGACATGTTTAGCTACAATTTATTATATAAAAAAAGGATTGTATTGCCTCCTCAAAACATTTACAATACCAACCCAATATCGACTTCAATGTGTTCAGAAATTTAATTTAATAATACACCAGATACTAAATTCCAAAATTATTTTTAGTTGGAGTTCGCTCTCAGGAAATTACAGCTCCATCTCGGTAAAACAAAGATCACTCTTTATCTAGAATCGACATTTTATTTATAATCTTAGGTATTAATTCCTTGAATATGCAAATTTCCTTTTCAGGTTACCAAAAATGGACTCTCACATTATGGAAATGACTACACACACATTATATATATATATATATATATATATATATATATATATATATATATATATATATATATATATATATACATACACTTATGGATGCATGTGTTGATTTTTAAAGGCCACTTAGGAATAACAGAGGGAAGGGACAGTGACTTTGCTTTAGCAAGCAGGACAATGCCCTAGAGCAATGGTTCCCAAACTTTACCATGCCAAGAAGCCCCTAGACATCACGAGTCCCAGCCGAGGACCCCCACCCAATCAAAAGTTATCATCACTGGCCAGGGTATCCTTTACATGATTACAACATAGGTAGGGAATTTACTATTTGCATATTCCTGCACGAGAAAAGTATGAGTAAACATGGAATATGTTTTCGGAATGTTTTATTGTTTTAAATTCAATACAAAGTGAAAATTGTAATAAATAAAAAACAGCCGCAATAGATATTGAACGTATGTAGTGTCCCCACCGGAAATACCCTTCATAAAAGTAATGTACTATCAAACACAAAAGGTATCAGACATGACATCTTGTTTAGTGGGATGGGTGAGATTGATGGCTCCTACACATCTGGTCAATGCGGGGCTTAATGTGAGTTAGTGCCAGACGCATGTCGTTGTCCACCTGTAGGCGTGCTCTGTGCTTGGATTTAAGTATTGTCAATGTGGGTATCCTTTCTCACACCATGTTCCTAGCCAGAACATAATATTCTGTTCTTGAGTAGATCCAAAACTCTGACAATGGAAGGACCGATAACTTTATTTTCATACTCCCATCATTTGGCATTTTAATGAGTTCCTCTTGTGACTTCATATCAAGATGTGCACCTGCGCCGACTGCGAAAGGGTTTCTAATCCAGTTCCGGAGAGAGTTTTCCAGTTCAGGGTAATATTCCCTGAATTAGCCTTGCAGATGAGATAGACGAGACACAATGTTGGGGTGATGTCTTCACTTGATGTCATACATTCTTCGAAATAAAGTGGGAACATTTCAGTGACTCCTTCCTGGCATATGCTTTTCCACAAGGATTTTTTTTTTTTTTTTGTGCATAAATGCACATAATTTGTCTTGCACATTTAAAATGCATAAACCAAGGCCTTTCATGCCCTTGTTTAATAAATATAAATGCTGGAATATATCAGATAGATATAGTAGCTTTAGTATCCATGACTCGTCATCGAAATAGATACAAGGATCTGATTTCTTTGTTGAGAGTAAATCAGCTAAGTCTCTCCTCAGTACAAATGCACGATTCACAACTGCTCCGCGTGATAACCATCGCACTTCAGAGTGAAGCAGCAAGCCATGAAAATCAGCACCCATTTCATGACAGAGGGCTTCAAAAAGTCTCTTTCAGAGGATGTGCTTTTACATAACTCACTGTTTTCACAACAACCTGCAAAACCTGCTACATTTCATCAATAATACATTTTGCAACAACTGCCACACGGTGGAGCATGCAGTGTGTTGACGACATTTGAGGCCTTTTCTTTTATGAAAGCAATGACTCCATAATGTTTACATATCATAACAGCTACTTTGTCAGTGCAAACACCCAAACAGTGTAACCAGCATATATAGACCTTGGAAACCAGACAATGGATTGTTTTTCCATGTTTTCATCCACATTCCGAAATATATCGTTCCTAGTAGTCCTACCCTTCATGGCTTTTCAAAACAGTATCTCCTAAAAAAAATTCCGCCACTGATAAATCTGATATACACATACAGCTGTTTTTTGTTAGCGACATCTGTGCTCTCGTATAGTTGCAGTGCAAAGTACTTGGTGTTTTTCACTTGCTCCAAAAGTTGTACAGTGATGTCTTCGGCCGTATCATCTATTCTTCTGCTCACAGTATTGTTTGGCAAGGGTAATACATCAACCTGCTTTACAGCCTCTTCTCCAAATAATTCTTGAACAATGACCCTGACTTCTGGTAACTGGAAATTTTCTCCGATCGTGTGTGGTTTTTTTACTATGGGTAATATGAAAAGAAGCTAAGGATGATGCTTTCGGTGCTCTGTCTGGAAGTGTGAACTTCTGTTGTAATGTATTTTATAGGCTAGTTACTGATGACTTGTCGTTTGAAGAAGACAATGGATTTTATGACCTCGACAAGATGTTTTTGTTGTAAATGTCTTTGTAGTTTTGATGGTTTCAACCCTTCAATGGAGAGTATCTCTTGACAGAGAACACACTTGGGGTACGCAACTCCATCGTCTTTTACCACAGAGGTAAACCCCTATGCAATATATGAGGGATTATACTCTCCGAGTTTTGACTTTCTGTCTTTTGTGCACAACCTATATATATATATATATATATATATATATATATATATATATATATATATATATATATAAATATATATATATATATATATATATATATATATATATATATATATATATAATTATGTATATATATGTATATATGTGTGTGTCTAATATATTTATTATTATATAAGTGTACATACATACAGACATGCATATGCCCCAACAAATGTAGTGAGAGATCGATCATGAAGCTTATTAATCGTTTTTGAACACGAGAATGGAAAGGCAATTAATTCTTGAGATTGATTGAAACTTTATTTCAGGCGATAGCTCCTTTTGTCGAAGTCGTTTCCTCGAGAAAATTATCCCTGAACTCTTGAAAAATATATGTTCAGAGCAAGGAGGATAAATCATTATATTTGATCTACAGTATTTTTCTATATTAGGCTTTTTCTTTATTAGATTTCAGGTTACTTACAAATGATTTTTTTTTTTGAACTGTCAAGATTATCTATGAAATGTTGCAGTGATTATACTATAATACCTTTCAATAATTTTTTTCTTGAAAATACAAAGTATATGTTGTTATATATAGTATTTTAATTATGAGTATTTATCCATCGTCTTAATTCGCGTGTTTGTATCATGCTAATATTGATACTGAAAATACTGTACATTTATGATAATTAAGTAGAAGATATTTATTGTTATTATTATTATTATTATAATTATTATTATCATTATTATTATTATTATTATTATTATGGTTCCCTTAGTTATTATATCACATTTATTATCTTAAATTTTTCGTCATTGAATTCCAGAGCTGTTAAACGATCAAAAACGTCAACCTGAGAACGGCTACGTTTTAGCAAATTATCTAAAGTTCCATTTTCCATATTTCTCATAGCAATTATCAGAGTCAAATGCAAGACATGACCTTCTGAATAACTTAGTTACAAACTTGAAGTGCCAATGATGCTGAGAAGTATATGACGAGACGTTACTTTTGATATCCTTCATATTACATTTATCTGATGGAGTCGTAAGAGGTGTTGTTTAGAAATGGGACATCTTTTTAGTTATTTTAATTCTTGCATTCATCTCTTAAGCCATCTTCTGTTAGTATAAATGGAATAATATTAGAATATCTTATATATGTGTGTATATATATATATATATATATATATATATATATATATATATATATATATATATATATGCGTAAAAATCACAGGAAAACGTGATACTCAGATGCAGAAGAACCACAGGGAAAATGAAAATACGAAATATACGCTTAAGTCCTGACTAGTTTCGTGATACTTCTTCAGAGGACTGAAGAAGTATCACGAAACTAGTCAGGACTTGAGCGTATATTTCGTATTTTCATTTTCCCTGTGGTTCTTCTGTATATATATATATATATATATATATATATATATATATATATATATATATATATATATATATTTATATATATATATATATATATATATATATATATATATATATATATATATATATATATATATGCGTAAAAATCACAGGAAAACGTGATACTCAGATGCAGAAGAACCACAGGGAAAATGAAAATACGAAATATACGCTTAAGTCCTGACTAGTTTCGTGATACTTCTTCAGAGGACTGAAGAAGTATCACGAAACTAGTCAGGACTTAAGCGTATATTTCGTATTTTCATTTTCCCTGTGGTTCTTCTGTATATATATATATATATATATATATATATATATATATATATATTTATATATATATAAATATATATATATATATATATATATATATATATATATATATATATATATATATATATATGTGTGTATGTATGTATGTATGTGTGTATACATGTGTGTATGTATATGTGTGTTTGTGTGTACGTATGTGTAGCCAAATATATGAGCACACTTACAGGCTCTAAAATAAATTTGTCGCTGGTATTCAAAAGGACCGACACTTTCCCCTATTGGGGGTTATTTTGCAATTATGGAATATGAGACCTACATCAATGATTCACTTTTCAGTTTATTTTCCCCTTAAAAAAAAAAAAAAAAAAAAAAAAAGGAGTCTGAGATAGAGCAGAGGCGTTCGCTATTAGCATATTTAAGAAATTCATGAGTTTACTTAGGACTCCGTGTTGTTATTCCAGCAAGAGGAGAAAGTCAGGCTCGTTCCCCTAAATAAATGTTTATTTATTACGTCTTTAGACGGAGGCGCTTCGGCTTCATACGGCCCCATACGACGAAAGTATTCAATACGAATTCTTCTCTGTTGCGACTTGTACCCAATAGAATTTCTCATTCTGCGCCGAAGAGGTTCATGGTAAACATTCGTGTACTGTGGGAACTTGTTTGACGGAGACTTACTCAAGTTGAAGAATTAATAGTTATTCAGTTTTCTAACTTGTATGTGATACGTTCTGAAACATACTTAAATTGAATTGGTAGTTATTTAGTTTTCTAACTTGTTTGTGATACATTAGGAGGTTTACTTAAGTTAGAGAATTGATATTTATTAAGTTTTCTATCTTGTTTATGATACGTTTGGAGACTTACTTAAGTTTAATTGATAGATATTAAATTTTCTCTCTTGTTTGTGATACGTTCGGAGTCTTACTTAAGTTGAATTGGTAGTTATTAACTTTTCTATTTGTTTTTAATACGTTCGGAGTCTTACTTAAGTTTAGTTGATATTTATTAAGTTTTCCAACTTGTTTGTGATACATTCGTAGACTTATGTGAATTTCACTGATAGTAACTTGATTATTATGTATTTTAGATAAAATATGTGATCTCTAGATTTGCATAATACAAATACTTTTCAAAATGACACGTTGGGATGAATAATTTTTTTTTTACCGTATTAGATGAGATAAATATTTAATATCAATTAAAATTTTATGGGAAATTGTATAGTATATTTAGTTTTCTATAATATTGCAAAAGAGAAGTGAAATACTACAAATAACGGTGATAAAATCAGAATGAACAAAATAATTTCAAGGTGGAGAAAGTTCCAGATTTTAATTATATTTACAGTAAAATCGATAGTTTTTATGAAGATTCGTTGAAAAAGTTAGAAAAATTCTCTCTCTCTCTCTCTCTCTCTCTCTCTCTCTCTCTCTCTCTCTCTCTCTCTCTCTCTCTCAATCCAATTTGTGAGGATAGACTTCACTTCAGTCCACGCGAATCACTTACCAGTATTATAAAGGATTATTTTGTTTATATTATGTTCCCTTTTTGAGTGGGGATACCTTAACGTAGTGAAATGGTTTGTGTATCGTCATGATCAGCAAAGCTTTACCAGTCAGGGCCACCTATACCAGGTTGATTTGATGTGGGCGATCAGGCGATAATCTCCCACCATCACCAATCCGCAGTGGCTAGTGTGTTGATGAAATTGGTCAAACCTCGGCATGATTAAGACATGTGTGAGACCCTTGTCCTAGAGTGGACTAGAAATGACTGCGTTTGTTGTTGGTGTTGTTGTTGTGGTTTTATGTTCTTATTAGAATCACTATTAGCCTATATCACAAGTAATGAAGTGTATCTAAAATAATAGCTGTTTAAAGACTTCTCACCAGAGTATGACTACATCCTCTCCCTTTCCCGAAAGACCGGTAGAGACTGATTAGTTATACGTCTAGCAATTCTGCTGAGCGTGGCCGGAAATTAAATTATATATATATATATATATATATATATATATATATATATGTATGTATATAAATGTGTATATATAGCCACCATTGACATTATAACCTAATTACGACACTCGCCCCCATTAAAAAATGCCCTTTTCTATTTCAATCAAGTTATTTAGAACATAAATTACCGGGCAATAATTCCTCCGAATAACTGGCGTGAAATCGTCTCTCGATAATATCTCGCTTTCTTCCACTGCAACCGACATTTTGGATGTAATTCCCCCTGGTGTCGCTCTCCAGCTGATGAATTATTTGAGATGTTAAGTCGGATCATAAAGGTCAAATGAAGGTCTGGGCAGGAACGAGGGGATATTGCTCCAGGTTACAGCCCTTTCCTGTCTCCGTTCACTTCGAGAGAGAGAGAGAGAGAGAGAGAGAGAGAGAGAGAGAGAGAGAGAGAGAGAGAGAGAGAGAGAGAGATTATTTCATTTGTTATCTGTTTTTCAACTTCTTTATATTGATCCGTAATGCATGTATGTATATATTTGTATATATGTACATATATATATATATAAATATATATATATATATATATATATATATATATATATATATATATATATATTATATATATACATATATATGCATATGTATTTATAGATGTGTATATATGTTTATACATAAAATAAGATAAAAATTATATAACGTTATAAATAAATATGTAGGAATTTATACACACACGTACTGTATATATGTGTGCATAGCCATATATATATATATATATATATATATATATATATATATATATATATATATATATATATATATATATATGTGTGTGTGTGTGTGTGCCTAAGTGAAATACAAATTTTCAAAGCTAGATATAATCGATAATCTTATTCTTAGATCAACTTAAAGTTGACATGTAACATGTATTCATAATACCACAAACGTACATTACACATAGTAAGTATATGTTGCTTATCCAAATATGCTTCGTAAAACAATTGTTCAGCGTGGAAATTCAAACATAAATACCTATTAATTTACTTTGATGGCAGCTTTTCCGATCCCATACAGCAGGGGAACCCCACTCTCTACAGGACCACCACTGTCGTTTTACCTTGTTCGTTCAGAGTATTTATCGTTTCATATCGCGTATTGTTCATTTACTGTTAAATCGTCACTGTCAAAGGACTCATGAAATAAGAAAGTCTTCAGTTTCCTCTTGAAAGCCTTAATGTCTTCAATCATTCGAATATTTCATGGGAGCTTATTATATAGTCTTTGGAGCCTAAAGTAGACATAAATCTAGGTTCCAACAGTTTGAAGCCATCTGTAACTTCTCGTGTCGACACGATTTGTTGGCTGGACAATATGTAGCAATTCTCTTAAGTATTTTGTACGCCCGGTTCTGATAGCTTTGTGGATTATTGTACATATTTTAAATTCAATTCTCGCTTTAATCGGCAGCCAGTGTAAATCGATTAGTATAGGGGTGATCCTTTCTCTAGGTGGGACACCTTTTTTCAGTCTTGCTCCTCTGTTTGTTATGTTTTGTAATTTCTTAAGTTATACTTTTGGTAAATTGTAATAGATAGAGTTGCAGTAGTCAATCCTGGTAATATCAGTTTATCACTAGTTTCTTTACAGAATTTTCGTCCAGGTACATTTTTTATAAACGCAATATTTCTTAGATGATAACCAGCAGTTTTTATTACATTATTTATTTGGGCATTTAGATACATATT
>NC_090735.1:47259171-47261671 GCF_036898095.1 Palaemon carinicauda | reverse complement strand
AGAAATTTAAACCGTATCCCAAGGCACACTTCACATTTTGATCTAGAATTTTATTTGACAAATTAACCACACATTCTGGATTAACGTTTGTAGTCCACGGGCTACTTTCTATCAGTGCATTGAGTTTCGTGTCATGCTTTTGTTTGAGTTTTCTATACACTTTTTCGTTCATTTCTCCATAGCAGAAACCTCGAAGTGAGTCTTTCCAATCCGTTGGTATTGAGGCTTCAAAATGTCTCCTTTTTCTTGTTAGGTCTTCAAACGCTCTTCGGTTTTTAATTTTCATTGAATTTATATGCTTTTCTAATATACTTCTCTGTATATCACCAAATGGTTGATCTTCTATTTCCAATAGGGATTTCGTTATCATGCATTTCGGAATGACTTGTTCCTCCCAGCATTCACGAAGAAACCGCAGGTGTTCTTTAGTAGTATGGGCGCGTGTGAGGGCGTCTGTAAATTCTCTAATAATATATACCAAGATAGGGAAAGTCGTACAGAAAGTCTGGAAGGAGTACGTGGTATCCATTTATGCGTAAAAATCACAGGAAAACGTGATGCTCAGATGCAGAAGAACCACAGGGAAAATGAAAATACAGAATATACACTTGAGTCCTGACTAGTTTCGTGATACTTCCTCGGAGGACTGATTTATAAAGTACGAACATACATATAGAGATTTAGAGAACAATGACACTCCCTTACCCGCTACCTGGGCTTGACTCAGGTGTGAGTAGGAGTCCGCAATCTCGTTAGACACCTGCTAAAAAGGGTCATTTCTAGTGGCGGGTATATTCTTGTTTTCTTCTTATTTTACTTTCATTACAGTTATTTATTTACGCATATATATATATATATATATATATATATATATATATATATATATATATATATATGTATTTATGTATATATATGTATATATGTATATATATGTGTATATATGTATATATGTATATATATGTATATATCCAAATAAGCCATATATATTTTTGATACATTAATGTCTGGATTCTCTTAACGACCTCGGGATCAGAGCCCCAGGCGAAATCACACAAAGACAAGAGCTTGGGTCCGGCCGGGAATCGAACCCTGGTCGGCAAGCTTGTATAGACAGTGACTAAGCCACTTCGTGGCCAAGTGGCTTAGTCACTGTCTATACAAGCTTGCCGACCAGGGTTCGATTCCCGGCCGGACCCAAGCTCTTGTCTTTGTGTGATTTCGCCTGGGGCTCTGATCCCGAGGTCGTTAAGAAAATCCAGACATTAATGTATCAAAAATATATATGGCTTATTTGAATATGGAAAACACGTCTAAATGTGCAAAATTTATCATATATATATATATATGTGTATATATATATATATATATATATATATATATATATATATATATATATATATATATACATAAATACATATATATATATATATATATATATATATATATATATATATATATATATATATATATATATATATATACATATAATATGTGTGTGAGTGCGTGCAGTGATACAGCTCATTCTGATCGGTTAGCTATGCGTAGTAAGTACAAGTATAAACTTTTAAGATTTGAGTACCATGTATTAGTGTTGTGTGTTGGTCTTATAATTCTAATGAATTAATTACAGATCCAGTTACTCCTATCATTTTCATTTATTGAAAGAGGCATAACATTGCTAGAAATCCAAGGAGGGTAGCTAATTAACCTCTGATTCTATGACATGAAATAATATCTTCAGAATTTGTTTCGAAACGCATTTTATATTTTTTTGTTTTAGTAAGTCACTTAGTAAATCAATACATTGAACGTTCATTGATAACCATTTAATGTGTTCCTTTTTATTTGACAAACCTGATTACAATTTGTATTAGTGAGGTAAGCTACAATCAATATAGAGACAGACAGGTCACTCGTCTGTTCAATTTAGGTAATGAGTTATTTTTGGGCAGTTTTACCTTAGAACAGGTGAAGTTCTGATTGTAGCCACAAACCTGTGTTGATAGTTTCTACCATATTTTATTTCTAATGTGAATAATGTTAGAAATTGTACACCCACTCAATAATAACCAATTGATATATTCCTCTTTACTTCTGATCTGTAAAAGAATTTCCCTTTGGTTTCATTCGCGCTTCGCCAACTGCAGCAAACACTTGGTCCTCTGAACTCAAACAGAAACTCTCTCTGTCCCTTTTCGTAATCAGCGATTGGACCTGCAATCAAATATATCATCAGACTATTGAAAGGAGGGATTCACCTCATCAGGTTCCCCTCCTGTTAACAATGGCACCATCATCTGAGGGAATATCATTTTCGTCTCAGCTTCTGTAAATAAAGGGACGCTGTACCACGCGTCTGTATTTTTTGATTCTCTCGATGTACTCTCGTTTATTGTGTTCCTCCAAGAGAGAGAGAGAGAGAGAGAGAGAGAGAGAGAGAGAGAGAGAGAGAGAGAGAGAGTGTGTGTTTGTTATCTATAAAAAATCAAAGTGTTCCCGA
>NC_090735.1:47254171-47256671 GCF_036898095.1 Palaemon carinicauda | reverse complement strand
TCCTCAGTGGCCAGCTTAGTGATGAAAAGGGTCAAATACCAGACATGGCTGAAGACGTGTCTGAGGACTTTGTCCTTCAGTGGACGAGAAACGGATGCATTTGGATATATATATATATATATATATATATATATATATATATATATATATATATATATATATATATATATATTTATAAATATATATTATATACACTATTATTATTTATATATATATCAGTCTTATCTATGCGTTAAATTTTTCCATTTATATTTTGTACATGTGAGTGTTTCATTCTGATGTAGCCTGTTTTACTTCTTAATGAATTTAGAAAATTATTTCAAACAATATTATCATTATGGTTATTATTATCACTACCTCTAGTAGTAGTGTAATTATATATTGCACTATTGAATATGGGTCGTCTTTTCTTTGAAGGTTTATAAATTGACGTTAATGTTAAAAACGAAAAGGTTATACAATGAAAGGTAGTTATGAATCATTTTGTCAACGATGATTCTAACTTCCTTCTTTTTTGTAGTTTGCTCGAAAACTCGGAAAATTAAAGCCACATATTGATAGCATGGGATAGCAATAAGAATTTGGTAAAACATGCCATTATAAATGCTATATACATATCTTTACAATTAAAAGAAAGATAAGATAATTATGTATATTTCACAAGCGAAAGTTTGATAAATCTAAATAAATTTGTTTCAAGACATTGGGCTCTTAAAAAATCATAGGAGGAAATGTTATTGAATTTTAGAGTAATTTCAGATAGCTTTTAAGGAAGCAATAAAGGATCACTACTTGGGAGAACAGCTATGACAAATTTGCAGAAAGCCTGCTATAGAAACAATAAAAGAAAGGAAATAGAAATAATACGATAAAGAGGAATTTTTAAACTTGAAATAAAAATCAAAGTTGATTATTAATCAAAGGGAATAGGATAGATTGGGAAATTAGTTGATGAGAGAGTAGAAAACAGGTATGATAAGGTATTGATGCGTTAGCGAATTATAGATGATATTACAAGCAAGAGCGAGATATCTAGAAACTTATAGTTTGTCCATATTCTCTGCATCTGTAAGACTAACACGTAATACGGCATTTTTCGTTGTACAACTCTTGCTAAATAATTCAAGTGGGTATTTACATTGCTATGACTTCGTAAAACAAACTTCAATCTGAATATTATTCTAAATTATTTTATATATTTCTGGATTTTTCGTTACAGAAAAATATGTATTTTTTTTTTTTTATTTATTTTTTTTTTTATTTTTTTTTTTACAAACAACCTTCTCCAAAATTTTGTTTTATTTCTAAGTAAATATTGTTGGGTAAAACAATATTTTACCCGCTAGATAGTATCCTTTTCGTGTATTTTATATCAAGTGATAGAAAAAATATATCTAAGATTTGAAGAAATTAAGTGAGGATTGTTTATCAAAACTAATTAAAATTCAATTTATTTCTTAAAAGCAATTGAAGTAATGGGGATTAGGATTACTAAAGGTTTAAAAGTTTAAAGTCCACCCATGAATGGCAGAGGCAAGGAACAGTCATATTGTCCTATCGAGAAGGACAATGCCCCAGAGACTGACCTTACATACATATGATCAGCGCTCAAGACCATCTCCACCCAAGGTAGGACCAAGGAGCGCTTGGTAATGACTGCTGATGACTCAGCAGTTAGACCTATAGGCTTCCCCAAACCCAGTATCCTTAGCTCACAAGGATGGTGAGGTTGCAGCGACCAAAGAAACTAACGAGTTTGAGCGGGACTCGAACCCCAGTCTGACGTTCACCAGTCAGGGACGTTGTCAGGATGCCTGAAAACTTTAAATCAATCAATCAGTCAGGGACGTTACCACATCAGCCACCACAACCCGTAAAGAAATGATAAAGTTAAAGTGTTGTACGAAAACACTTCAAACGAAAAGGAAAAGGGCTATCGTGGCCAAACTGCCAAAGTTGCAACGATCCACGTTTGCAAAATCAACAGCTTTTTAGAAAAATCCTCTGACAAAAAGGCGAAAGGAAAACTATTATGTTTGTCTTTCGCTTCTCTGAAAATTTTGTTTTCGTCTTCTCCTCAAACTCGACGTTACGATGCTCATTTTTGTTCTTTTTTGTTTAGTTGTGAAATCTTGAGGAGGTCCATTCAGCGAAAGAATGTATCCTTTTAAGGTGGGCGAGATTTTCAAGAAAAAATTCTCAACTTCTTTTTTTAGTTAACATCTAAAATTTCACTTTAGTTTTTACTGAAATTTTTTAAGTTATTCAAAAATATTGAGCGTTTTATTGTGGTAATGGATATGAACCTAGTATTACTGATAACTTCAGTTTGAATTGATTCTTGCTTTTTTATTATCGATTCGAAAATAAATTCTTCTTGAAATGACGATGAAATTTAAAATTGCTGGAATAGGAAAAAAAATAGATTTTAATTGAAATAAAATGCAATTAGGATGAAATGGGAAATTGGAATAATAGAGTATATAAAACAAGTATTGTA
>NC_090735.1:47241671-47249171 GCF_036898095.1 Palaemon carinicauda | reverse complement strand
GGCACACAGTCGTGAATCAGTGGGCTGCCGCCTATTAGTTAAAGATAGTATATCTTTGAACTATACAGGGGTAGATGCCGGCCGGCACGTGCAGGCGCACGCCGGCACAACAGCATGCGAAGTACAGTAGTTGCTATATTTGTAGTGTAGTACACACTGCATTTACAGAAACTACTGTACAGAGCTTGTGATAACACTAAAGTTCTTCATCATACTTAATGTTATCTTGTACAGCCTTTTGTTGAGACCGTACAATATATAGAAAGTAATTTCTTTCTGTATTCTTTCTATGCCGTATATTAAAACTTTATCTCAAGGTGTGAACTACACCTTAAATTTCCGTTTAGGAAATTGCTTAAGGTATTCTAGAATAGAATTAACCTTAGTTTTAATATCACGGGAGGTTTCAGCAATTGGCTGGGCAGGAAATACAAGTATGTGTCTTTCCTTCTTTCTTTTATAGCTTTTCTATATAAGCTAAATGTCTCAATATAAGTGAAAGCCTTCACTTGATACTCATGGATTTTTCTTCTCTTTACAGGAGGACCATCCGAAGTGTGGGAGTGTGTTCTGTAATGTCCGCAGTAAGAACTTCTGTGGACATCAATATTGCAGGAGGCACGCAGCATGCGCAGCCTCCAGAGCTGATCTCTGCTATTGGGACCCTCAGGTTTGTACAGTTTGTTCTAACCTGATTACTGAGGCTTTTGACGACCCTAAGTCGACGGAGTCAAGGGATGCTGCCAGGGAAACGTTACGATCCTGGGTGAGGGGTTTTCAGAAAAACACCTCAGGTCCCTACCTTCCAAATGAGAGGATGAGGGCCTACCTTTTCCCTAAAGCATCGGCTGATGCAATCATCCCCCAGCCTCAGGTGGAGATACCAACTGGCCAGATTCCGGTAGATTCTGAAGTCTCGGCCGCCCTTCAAGACATCCAATTGGACGATAGGATGTCGGAGGTGTCGGATTCTACTGAGAAGGACCTTCTAGGAGAAGGTCAGGAGGAGGAGCTGTTCCAGGCTCCTCAAGTAGAAGAGGAAGAAATCGACGAAGTGTCGGTTACATCGGTTCCGGACCCAGAACCTGTTCCTTCTACATCGTCTGCTATCCCAGATGAACTGGGAAGGACTCTTTTCTTCCATTGTTGAGATGATCCAATAAATTCAAAGGTAGAATGATGAGAAGGAAGCTGCAATGAAACTGGAGATACGTAGACTTGCGGCATCACGTGGGCCCCAGAAGAGGCTCAGCGTGAAGGATCTTCCTTTGTGCTCGGATACCAATCCTTGGAGGTATGCCGAACACATGTCAATGACAACCGGGAAGATCGTGATCTCAGAAAAGTTGGGAGCAATTCCCCTGGAAGAAGTGGAATTTTGGCCCAACAAAGATTCTCATCCGGACTGCTATGTCCGTCTTAGGAAGGAGCCAGCCTCAAAGGAGGAGACGGAGCCGAAGGAGGTCATAGTCTTTGACTATAGTAAAGCTCAGACGTTACTAACAAGCTCGATGAAAGAGAGGGGCTTCACTAACTCAAAGGTGCCCGCCTTGAGTAAGAAGCTTCCCTCCTTTGTGGCCTCTCCTACCAGAGCCTTTCCCTTCTTGGAAAAGGGATATAAGGGAGCCTTAAAGGCGGTGGAGGCAGGGAAACCATGCCCCTCCTTGGAGGAGTGCAAGCCGTTATCTCTGACCTTGCCCTTGGACCAAGAAGACTGGAAGGACGTACACGTTACCTTCTCAGTCGGGAAGCTGGAAGCTGATATTGCTGAACGCCAGTTCGGTGAGGCACTTACAAAACTGTCGGAAGTTCTCTTGCGTAGAGAGCAAGAGACAAAAGAAAGACTTGCGGCATCGATGCCGTTGCAAACGACACTAGAAACGATGGCAAGTGACCACAAGAACCAGGACATGTTCATGGTTGTGGCCAAAACCCATCTGGCCACAGTTACGAAGGATCTCTATAGCTTTATTAAAGCTAGGAGAGCCTGTAGAGAGTTCGTGTTCGTCTCGGCTGTGGTGTGGCACGAACCGAGGAAACTGATCTCCTCTCGTATTTGGGGTAAAGACCTCTTTCCCAATGAAGTGATTAAAGAGGTAGTAGACAAGGCAGCCACAGAGAATAGGAACCTTCTCAAAAAGTGGGGCTTAGATCTCAAGAGAAAGACTTCTCCGGATGAGGGTCCCCAACCCAAGAGGAAGACAAAAAGGCCTAGGCCATCCTCTCGGCTGGCTAAACCCTACCGACAGCAACAACAACAACTTCCTGTAACCGCAGTGCCTCAGATAGTGGCGCAACCTCCAACCACATACCAGCTGGTACCTCAACAAGTGGCGACACAGTTACCAGTTTTTAGCCCAGCCTTCGAAAAGCAGACTTTCCTTTCGTTCAAGAGCTAGAGGAACAGCCAGAGGTTCTTCTAGACGCCCTTCAAGAGGAAGGGGATCCAGGGGAGGACGCAGTCAAGGAGGCAAGGCCTCAGGTCCACAACAGCAGAAGTAAGATACTTCCAGTAGGAAGGAGACTACAGCTATTTAGGGATCGCTGAACCTTCGATCCCTGGGGCCACAGCCTAATTAAAAATGGATTAGGTTGGAGGTGGAGCAGTTCTCCACCTCAATTTCGTCAATTCTTCCAACACTCATCCCCCGTTCTGGAAGAATATGTCCGAGAACTCTTAGACAAAAGAGTAATCTGGAAAGTTAAGTCCATAAAATTCCAAGGAAGGCTGTTTTGTGTTCCAAGAAGGACTCAGAAAAACTCAGTCATTCTAGACTTGTTGCCACTCAACAAGTTCATAGTAAGCTACAAGTTCAGAATGCTCACGCTTCAGCACATAAGGACCCTACTGCCCAGGAGGGCATATACTGTCTCCATAGACTTGTCTGACGCTTATTGGCACGTTCCAATTAATCTTCACCTTTCCTCCTACCGAGGCTTCAAGTTACTTAGAAAACTTTTCGCCTTCAGAGCCATGCCTTTCGGGCTAAACATAGCCCCAAGGATTTTCACGAAGCTCGCAAACGCAGCCGTCCATCAATTACGACTAAGGGGGTCCAAGTAGTAGCCTACTTGGACGACTGGCTGGTGTGGGCAGCATCCAGGACAGAATGCATGCAAGCTTCTAAGATAGTGGTCCAGTTCCTGGAACATTTGGGATTCAAGATCAACATCAAAAAGTCTCGTCTTTCTCCAGCTCAAAAATTTCGGTGGTTGGGAATCCACTGGGATTTGGAGTCACATCGGCTTTCCATTCCTAGTAAGGAGAAGAAAGAAATAGCAGGATCTGTCAAGAGACTATTGAAATCCAAACGGATATTAAGACGCGAACAGGAGAGTGCTGGGCTCTCTACAGTTTGCTTCGATAACAGATCCAGTGCTAAGAGGTTTACAACTATAGAGTCAGAATGGTCCCTTGATGCAGGATCGAGTCAAGTCCCAGAGCTGTAGATAGACCTCTTTGCGACAAAAGACAACAAGAAAATAGATCATTACGTGTCCCTTTACGAGGATCCATTAGCGGAGGCAGTGGACGCTATGTCCCTGGACTGGAACAGATGGTCCAGTATATATCTGTTCCCTCCGCATAACCTCCTTTTGAAGGTCCTCGATAAGCTGAGATCCTTCAAAAGGAAAGCAGCAATAGTGGCCCACAAGTGGCCATATAGCGTGTGGTTCCCTCTGGCATTGGAACAACGGCTAAAATTCGTACCGCTACCGGATCCATCCCTGTCTCAGCGAGTACAGAAGTCGACTGTCTTCGCTCCATCACAGAAAACACAGAGCCTACATCTCATGACTTTCTCTCCTTAACGATGAGAAAAAGATTCGGTGTTAAAAAGTCAGTTTAGACTTTTGGAGGAAACCAAAAGACATTATGAGGCTTCAGGGAAGAAATAGCTATCCTTTGTCAAGGCGAAGAAACCGAAAGAAATCCCGACAGATTCCTATTTTTCATTCTTCATTCACCTTCATGAGCAAGGTTTAGCAGCCAACACAATTCTATTGTTCAAGCCTGCCTTGACAAGTCAGATACCATATGCCTTACAGGTCGACCTTTTTAACGACGTTCTTAATGAGCTACAAAGGCCCATGCTGGGCTTAGCCCTTCAGCGCTTCCAAAGACCCTTTGCATGGTCATTAGATATGATTCTTCATTGTGTATAAATAATGAACAATGAGGAATATGCTTTGAAGGTTTTGAATTTAAGTCATATTTCTGTTTGTACTCGCTTTGGGGGCCAGAGTTAGTGAAATATTGGCTCTTTCTAGAGAGGAAGGCCACGTCCAGTTCTTGGAGGGAGAACTGAATCTATTTCCAGACCCAACGTTTCTCACCAAGAACAAGCTACCCACCAGCAGGTGGGGTCCCTAGAGAATCTGCCCTTTGAAGGAAGATGCATCTCTATGTCTAGTGGAGTGTCTAAGGTCTATCTTCATAGAACTTCAGACTTTATGGGAGGACAGCTGTTCAGAAGAGAAACCCTGGGTTCAAAGTTTTCTATAACTAAGGGCGAAACTCACCCGTGTTATTCGCAGAACGGATCTAGACAGTACACCCGTTAGTCATGATCCGAGGAAAGTTGCCTCTTCCATAAAATTTCTTTAAATTATATGGACTTTGAACATCCTCGTTTGTACACCAGTTGGTAGTCACCCAAGGTGTTCTTTATGCACTATGTGAAGCTAGTGGAACAACTTAAGAGTTCTGTGGTAGCAGCAGGTAGAATTCTTTAACCTTCTGTTTTAAATCTGCGAGGAACAGTGTAATTAATTTGGGATGATTAATTAAGAGGGTGCATGTGTAGTCACTGTAGGTTACTACACACTGAGCGATAGGCCACGAAAGTGTCCTTACGAACTGTTCCATTGTCGTCGGTGAACTATAGCATAATACGGACACTTGTGGCAAGCGTTTTTTACGCTAGTGTAAATTAACAGTAAACAGACTATATCATTATTACTAATAATTCAATTGAAGTGGCAAATCTGTTTCCTAGTAGACGAAACAATATTTTCTGTTGACTGTTTTGACGCATATCATCCACGTTTTATAAAATTTTATAAATGTTGATCTGATATGTACATTTATTAAATTTTAATAAAGTAGTTCATAGTGAACCCTGTGTCTCATTCGCCCACACTCATTTTATTTGAAATGTACTGAGCATTAAGATTAAAATATGGATATTTTTATCACGGTTTGTCTTTTAAGACTGTTACTCGATTCAAGCAAAGTCCACTCACTCTAACCCTTCCTTGGAAGGGTTGACGTGGTACCCTAACGGGTTGGTGGCAAAGAGGCAAAATTTGTTCCTATGCGGATACAACCATTATCCAATAGTTTATAAGAGTAGTCACATTGGGGAAGGTGTCACAAATTCATACTGACATTGGTGACTCTTATACAAACTTTGCTTTATATTGTATAGGGTGAGACCACTATACAAGGTCATCCATAAATTTTTATGTACTCCTCGAGACTTTTTCCAGAGTCTAGTACGACTCTTCCCTGTAGGGGGCAGGAAGCACTAACATACTTCATGCTTAGATGAAATGATGTATGACGGTAACATCATAGGTCTCTAGGTCTAGACGGACCAGGAAAATACTTTCTTGAGAGTACGGCACTGATTGAGAATCCACAGATACAGTAATGTTCTGGTAAACTTCCATCAGGACGACATGGCCTGAGCCCAAAAAACGGATTTTGAGCGAAGCGAAAAATCTATTTTTGGGTGAGGTAGCTATGTCGTCCTGGTGGACCCACCCTTCCTTTTATTGTAAAAGGGCTGGGTGACCCCTCCTTATAGTACAGTATCTGTAACACCTCGTATATCGCTACAAGGAATAAAGAGGGCGCTACCGCCTTCATCAGATACACACTGGAAACGGAATAAGAGAGATGCCTTATGAGCGGCTTTTTTTTTCATTCTCGTTTCAGATTCTTGTCACTGTACCCCCTCGAAGCGTTAATACTGTTCGGGGTGAAGATAGCTATGTGACGTGTCAAGAATACGTCCTCTGATATTATGCGATATCCCTGTGAGATTATTTAGGGATATTCGCTCCAGGAGTTAGAATTCTGGATATCTTAAGGTAAAATTCTCTGGGAATATCACTGTAGTCAGATATACCCTAGAAAGCTACCTAATAGGAACTTCCATCAGGACGACATGGCTACCTCACCTATAAATAGATTTTTCGCTTCTCTCAAAATCCATTGTATATATATATATATATATATATATATATATATATATATATATATATATATATATATATATATATATATATATGTATATATATACATATATATATATATGTATATATATATACCAGACAGTACTACATTGGACCCCTCTCTCTAGCTACGGTTCATACTCAAAATAGGAATAGAAAATATATGAAATAAAAATTCATGATAAACAGAATTAAATTGATATTATAAAAAATGATAATTTAATGCTTATAATATTCATAACAAAAGTTGATATCAAAGAAATACGACTTAGTGAGAAAAGAGGTTTACCCTTAAAATGTATTTTGCAATTTGTGTGCAAATTGAGCCGAAAGAGACACATCCTTGAATGAGTCTTGCCAGTTAATGTTGCATCGTGCATGAAATGATTTTATATCAACGTTGAAACCTTCTGGGAAATAGCTGGGAAACCTTTCTCGTGTTTCCAGGAACTCGATTATTCATCCATCCTTCCATGTCTGCTGGAATTTGTGTTCCTTATATTTGCTTTGACATTTTCTTACTGTTTTATTTAATGAAAAGAAGATTAAATTGCAAAGGGAATTATTTTCTTTTCATGACCGTCAGTTTGATTCACTCTATTCAATATTAAATTTTGGTTTTCGCTGGGATTTCTTTGCGAATTTTTAGTATAATTTTCTTTTTATTACCTATTTGTTGATAATTTTTTTTTTTTGGGGCGGGGAATTTTTAGCTGAATTTTTATTACGTGTTGAGTTTTACTTTTATGTATTAATTGGCCTTTTAATTTATTAACGCAATTTTTATCAATATTCTAATAATCTAATTACTTTACTTTCATTTAATATTTTTTTAAGGTGCAAAGAATATTTTATATTTTATAGATGTTTCCAAGTCATATTAATGGTTTGTTTATTTTTAATTGTCAGAGACGAAAAGTCGTAGGAAAATTTTAGAAGTATATACAATCTTAATGGAAAAAATAAGAGATTTTCCTAAGCTGTATTTTTCTTTTATATAATTCCTAATCAAATTTTATTCATTAAAAAAAGGCATTGTTGTGATCTCATTTCTTATTTTTAACTATTTCCTATCAAAACCTTTCAAGAAATATAAAAATCAGGTTCTCTCTCTCTCTCTCTCTCTCTCTCTCTCTCTCTCTCTCTCTCTCTCTCTCTCTCAGCAGTTGACCTGCTGAGAATCCATAATATCATTTATGCTCATATACTATATAGCCTATATATATATATATATATATATATATATATATATATATA
>NC_090735.1:47229171-47231671 GCF_036898095.1 Palaemon carinicauda | reverse complement strand
AATTCTGTAAATGTAAACACACACACACACACACACACACACGCGCGCGCGCGCGCACGCACATCCATTCTGAACCCCATTTTATTTCAGATGAATTCAGCCAGCTGTAAATTTGCAGATAAATTGTTGGAATTTATATGTGACAGAAAAACAAAAGTAACGACAATCGTCAATAGAAGGGAGGGAGGTGAAGCTAGAAATATAATTGGTACAGTTTCCACTGAAGCATTTTCTAACATTGGGAAATTCGTTACTGACTTAACCGAATTACAGGTCCCTTCATATACATATAAACAGCACGAAATATTTTGCGCTGTAACTCTTTCACCCTAATATGCCATTGGAGAATTTCGTTCTGCATTTCTTCAACGTTTGACTTCCTAAAGTTCCTGTTACTTTCTTGCAATTAGTTATAAAGGGGGTGAAGAAATGACATGTCTTGTAGATTAAAATATAATGTTTATAAGTTTCGTGAAAATATATTTTCTATTCTACTTATCACACATTTTACAAAGGAGTTTATTATTATTATTATTATTATTATTATTATTATTATTATTATTATTATTATCATTATTGTTATTGTTGTTGTTGTTGTTGTGGTTGTTGTAGTTGTTATTCTTATTATTATTATCATTGATATTTTTCTCCACAGAGGAATTTGTATTTTACTGCTCGAATTCATCATAAGAATAAGGAAAATCATATAAATGTTTGGCCATTTTAATGCAAATTAGAAATGAATAAATCCTAGAAAACAAACTTACGTTTAACTAGATATGTTTCATAGCCAGGGTAGATAATGCATAAGTAAACAAACTAGGTGATATTAGTCTTCAAAATGTTCTACTACAAAGTCAACACGATTGATCTCAATTTTCGATTAAATATTTATATTGAAATAACCAATTTAATCTTTATGTTCCCAATAATCACTTTGTTAAATTTTGGGATAAAAGTGATATGTTTTTAATTAATAAACAGTTACAATCGCGGTCTCTATCAGAGGTAATAATAGAGGAAAATTCTATATTTCGTGATTAATTAAAGATTATCTGACGTAGTTAATTAGCAGAGTCGTTGGCTTCGTAAAAGAAAGGAAGGTTGGATTAATTAGGGAAAAAGAAAAAATGTTACAGTTTTAAAGAATATCCCCTTGAGATACGACCTCTAGAGAGTTATGGAGTCTTACGACTGGCCAGACAGTTATATTGGATCCTTTTCGCTGGTTATAGTTAATTTTCCCTTTGCCTACACACACACACACAGAATATTCTGGCCTATTCTTTACATATTCTCCTCTGTCCTCATAATCCTGACAACACAGATTATCAAACAATTCTTCTTCCCTCAAGGGTTTAACTACTTCACGGTAATTGTTCAGTGGGTACTTTCCGCTTGCTTATGGTAGATGAGACTTTAGCTATAGTAAGCAGTTCTTGTAGGAGTAGGATATTCCAAAAATCAAACCATTATTCTCTAGTCTTGGGCAGTGCCATAGCGTCTGTACCATGGTCTTCTGCTGTCTTGGTTTAGAGTTCTCTTGTTTGAGGGTACACTCGAGCACACTATTCTATAAAATCTCTTCCTCTTCTTTTATTAAATTATTTTTTAGTTTATATAGGAGATATTTATTTTAATGCTATTCCTCTTCTTAAAATATTCCATTTTACTTTATTCCTTTCCCTACTGGGCTATTTTCCCTGTTGGAGCCCCTGGGCTTATAGCATCCTGCTTTTCCAACTAGGGTTGTAGCTTAGCAGGTAATAATAATAATGATGATGATAATAATAATAATAATAATAATAATAATAATAATAATATATGTATATATATGATATATATATATATATATATATACACACACACACACACACACATATATATATATATATATATATGCTGAGCGGCATTACCAGACGTTTAACTATTCGGTCTTTCCTGTCCATCGGTTGAGGGGAGAAGGATAGTAGTCACACCCTGGTGGTAAGGGGTAACGCGAAAGGTACACTCGGAAACCACAACTGCCGTGTTGTAGTTAGGAAAGTGGGGCAGGGTTGATTGTGTGTTTATGCGTGTGTGTGCATATCTACCTAAATATTTAGCCTCCAGTTTTGACGGGCCGCGTGTACTAGAATTAAAGAATTTCGTGTATATTTCAAAGTGAATCAAACGGTAGATAATGATATTTGTATTTTCCCAAGGAACTTTCCCTCTGCTTGAATAGCTGAAGTCGACAGCCTCCATAAGAGACGAGGTAATATAAATTGAATTGAGCAATTACGTTCTCGGGCCATGATCCCGGTCTCGTCATCTCTAGCATTATCCGGTCTATGATTTAAGTGTCTCTTTCATCTCGCCGTTCCTTCATCTCGAGAGTTAATCTGGCTTCTCCCGTGTGATTGTGATGCCGGGTCGTAAGCGGTTCTCCTTTCCTTGACACGGATTTAGTGAATTACTGCTGACATTATGGAGTAATTAATACTTAGGGCTGAGAGCG
>NC_090735.1:47216174-47228671 GCF_036898095.1 Palaemon carinicauda | reverse complement strand
AATAATTCATTCACATTACCCCTAATGAGTCAATATAGATAAATATCAACACAACATCGTGTTCAAATAGAAATAAATTTCTACCTCATACTTGGGATCGAACACTAGCCCCTTCTAATGAAAGGCCAGGTCGAAACCAACCATGACACGAGAGGCCATAAAAGGAAATCGGAACCTGACGCTAACTAGCTGTCCGAGGATTTACCTGGCGAGACATCAGTCTCTTACCAGCGAGTTTTACCCGATTTCCCCGGCCCACCACGTGACACAATTGGTAGTAATTCATTCAAATTACCCCTAATGAGTCAATATGGATAAATATCAACACAACATCGTGTTCAAATAGAAATAAATTTCTACCTCATACTTGGGATCGAACGCTAGCCCCTTCTAATAAAAGGCCTGGTCGAAACAAACCATGCCACGAGAGGCCATAAAAGGAAATCGGAACCTGACGCTAACTAGCTGTCCGAGAATTTACCTGGCGAGACATCAGTCTCTTACCAGCGAGTTTTACCCGATTTCCCCGGCCCACCACGTGACACTATTGGTAGTAATTCATTCAAATTACCCCTAATGAGTCAATATGGATAAATATCAACACAACATCGTGTTCAAATAGAAATAAATTTCTACCTCATACTTGGGATCGAACGTTAGCCCCTTCTAATGAAAGGCCAGGTCGAAACCAACCATGCCACGAGAGGCCATAAAAGGAAATCGGAACCTGACGCTAACTAGCTGTCCGAGGATTTACCTGGCGAGACATCAGTCTCTTACCAGCGAGTTTTACCCGATTTCCCCGGCCCACCACGTGACACAATTGGTAGTAATTCATTCAAATTACCCCTAATGAGTCAATATGGATAAATATCAACACAACATCGTGTTCAAATAGAAATAAATTTCTACCTCATACTTGGGATCGAACGCTAGCCCCTTCTAATGAAAGGCCAGGTCAAAACTAACCATGCCACGAGAGGCCATAAAAGGAAATCGGAACCTGACGCTAACTAGCTGTCCGAGGATTTACCTGGCGAGACATCAGTCTCTTACCAGCGAGTTTTACCCGATTTCCCCGGCCCACCACGTGACACAATTGGTAGTGATTCATTCAAATTACCCCTAATGAGTCAATATGGATAAATATCAACACAACATCGTGTTCAAATAGAAATAAATTTCTACCTCATACTTGGGATCGAACGCTAGCCCCTTCTAATGAAAGGCCAGGTCGAAACCAACCATGCAACGAGAGGCCATAAAAGGAAATCGGAACCTGACGCTAACTAGCTGTCCGAGGATTTACCTGGCGAGACATCAGTCTCTTACCAGCGAGTTTTACCCGATTTCCCCGGCCCACCACGTGACACAATTGGTAGTGATTCATTCAAATTACCCCTAATGAGTCAATATGGATAAATATCAACACAACATCGTGTTCAAATAGAAATAAATTTCTACCTCATACTTGGGATCGAACGCTAGCCCCTTCTAATGAAAGGCCAGGTCGAAACCAACCATGCCACGAGAGGTCATAAAAGGAAATCGGAACCTGACTCTAACTAGCTGTCCGAGGATTTACCTGGCGAGACATCAGTCTCTTACCAGCGAGTTTCACCCGATTTCCCCGGCCCACCACGTGACACAATTGGTAGTAATTCATTCAAATTACCCCTAATGAGTCAATATGGATAAATATCAACACAACATCGTGTTCAAATAGAAATAAATTTCTACCTCATACTTGGGATCGAACGCTAGCCACTTCTAATTAAAGTCCAGGTCGAAACCAACCATCCCCACGAGACGCCATAAAAGGAAATCGGAACCTGACGCTAACTAGCTGTCCGAGGATTTACCTGGCGAGACATCAGTCTCTTACCAGCGAGTTTTACCCGATTTCCCCGGCCCACCACGTGACACAATTGGTAGTAATTCATTCAAATTACCCCTAATGAGTCAATATGGATAAATATCAACACAATATCGTGTTCAAATAGAAATAAATTTCTACCTCAATACTTGGGATCGAACGCTAGCCCCTTCTAATGAAAGGCCAGGTCGAAACCAACCATGCCACTAGAGGCCATAAAAGGAAATCGGAACCTGACGCTAACTAGCTGTCCGAGGATTTACCTGGCGAGACATCAGTCTCTTACCAGAGAGTTTTACCCGATTTCCCCGGCCCACCACGTGACACAATTGGTAGTAATTCATGCAAATTACCTCTAATGAGTCAATATGAATAAATATCAACACAACATCGTGTTCAAATAGAAATAAATTTCTACCTCATACTGGGGATCGAACGCTAGCCCCTTCTAATGAAAGGCCAGGTCGAAACCAACCATGCCACGAGAGGCCATAAAAGGAAATCAGAACCTGACGCTAACTAGCTGTCCGAGGATTTACCTGGCGAGACATCAGTCTCTTACCAGCGAGTTTTACCCGATTTCCACGGCCCACCACGTGAAACAATTGGTAGTAATTCATTCAAATTACCCCTAATGAGTCAATATGGATAAATATCAACACAACATCGTGTTCAAATAGAAATAAATTTCTACTTCATACTTGGGATCAAACGCTAGCCCCTTCTAATGAAAGGCCAGGTCGAAACCAACCATGACACGAGAGGACATAAAAGGAAATCGGAACCTGACGCTAACTAGCTGTCCGAGGATTTACCTGGCGAGACATCAGTCTCTTACCAGCGAATTTTACCCGATTTCCCCGGCCCACCACGTGACACAATTGGTAGTAATTCATTCAAATTACCCCTGAGTCAATATGGATAAATATCAACACAACATCGTGTTCAAATAGAAATAAATTTCTACCTCATACTTGGGATCGAACGTTAGCCCCTTCTAATGAAAAGCCAGGTCGAAACCAACCATGCCACGAAAGGTCATAAAAGGAAATCGGAACCTGACGCTAACTAGCTGTCCGAGGATTTACCTGGCGAGACATCAGTCTCTTACCAGCGAGTTTTACCCGATTTCCCCGGCCCAACACGTGACACAATTGGTAGTAATTCATTCAAATTACCCCTAATGAGTCAATATGGATAAATATCAACACAACATCGTGTTCAAATAGAAATAAATTTCTACCTCATACTTGGGATCGAACGCTAGCCCCTTCTAATGAAAGGCCAGGTCGAAACCAACCATGCCACAAGAGGCCATAAAAGGAAATCGGAACCTGACGCTAACTAGCTGTCCGAGGATTTACCTGGCGAGACATCAGTCTCTTACCAGCGAGTTTTACCCGATTTCCCCGGCCCACCACGTGACACAATTGGTAGAAATTCATTCAAATTACCCCTAATGAGTCAATAGGGATAAATATCAACACAACATCGTGTTCAAATAGAAATAAATTTCTACCTCATACTTGGGATCGAACGCTAGCCCCTTCTAATGAAAGGCCAGGTCGAAACAAACCATGCCACGAGAGGCCATAAAAGGAAATCGGAACCTGACGCTAACTAGCTGTCCGAGGATTTACCTGGCGAGACATCAGTCTCTTACCAGCGAGTTTTACCCGTCAATATGAATAAATATCAACACAACAACGTGTTCAAATAGAAATAAATTTCTACCTCATACTTGGGATCGAACGCTAGCCCCTTCTAATGAAAGGCCAGGTCGAAACCACCCATGCCACGAGAGGCCATAAAAGGAAATCGGACCTTGACGCTAACTAGCTGTCCGAGGATTTACCTGGCGAGACATCAGTCTCTTACCAGCGAGTTTTACCCGATTTCCCCGGCCCACCACGTGACACAATTGGTAGTAATTCATTCAAATTACCTCTAATGAGTCAATATGGATAAATATCAACACAACATCGTGTTCAGATAGAAATAAATTTCTACCTCATACTTGGGATCAAACGCTAGCCCCTTCTAATGAAAGGCCAGGTCGAAACCAACCATGCCACGAGAGGCCATAAAAGGAAATCGGAACCTGACGCTTACTAGCTGTCCGAGGATTTACCTGGCGAGACATCAGTCTCTTACCAGCGAGTTTTACCCGATTTCCCCGGCCCACCACGTGAAACAATTGGTAGTAATTCATTCAAATTACCCCTAATGAGTCAATATGGATAAATATCAACACAACATCGTGTTCAAATAGAAATAAATTTCTACCTCATACTTGGGATCGAACGCTAGCCCCTTCTAATGAAAGGCCAAGTCGAAACAAACCATGCCACGAGAGGCCATAAAAGGAAATCGGAACCTGACGCTAACTAGCTGTCCGAGGATTTACCTGGCGAGACATCAGTCTCTTACCAGCGAGTTTTACCCGATTTCCCCGGCCCACCACGTGACACAATTGATAGTAATTCATTCAAATTACCCTAATGAGTCAATATGGATAAATATCAACACAACATCGTGTTCAAATAGAAATAAATTTCTACCTCATACTTGGGATCGAACGCTAGCCCCTTCTAATGAAAGGCCAGGTCGAAACAAACCATGCCACGAGAGGCCATAAAATGAAATCGGAACCTGACTCTAACTAGCTGTCCGAGGATTTACCTGGCGAGACATCAGTCTCATACCAGCGAGTTTTACCCGATTTCCCCGGCCCACCACGCGACACAATTGGTAGTAATTCATTCAAATTACCCCTAATGAGTCAATATGGATAAATATCAACACAACATCGTGTTCAAATAGAAATAAATTTCTACCTCATACTTGGGATCGAACGCTAGCCCCTTCTAATGAAAGGCCAGGTCGAAACCAACCATGCCACGAGAGGCCATAAAAGGAAATAGGAACCTGACTCTAACTAGCTGTCCGAGGATTTACCTGGCGAGACATCAGTCTCTTACCAGCGAGTTTTACCCGATTTCCCCGGCCCACCACGTGACACAATTGGTAGTAATTCATTCAAATTACCCCTAATGAGTCAATATGAATAAATATCAACACAACATCGTGTTCAAATAGAAATAAATTTCTACCTCATACTTGGGATCGAACGCTAGCCCCTTCTAATGAAAGGCCAGGTCGAAACCATCCATGCCACGAGAGGCCATAAAAGGAAATATGAACCTGACGCTAACTAGCTGTCCGAGGATTTACCTGGCGAGACATCAGTCTCTTACCAGCGAGTTTTACCCGATTTCCCCGGCCCACCACGCGACACAATTGGTAGTAATTCATTCAAATTACCCCTAATGAGTCAATATGGATAAATATCAACACAACATCGTGTTCAAATAGAAATATATTTCTACCTCATACTTGGGATCGAACGCTAGCCCCTTCTAATGAAAGGCCAGGTCGAAACCAACCATGCCACGAGAGGCCATAAAAGGAAATCGGAACCTGACGCTAACTAGCTGTCCGAGGATTTACCTGGCGAGACATCAGTCTCTTACCAGCGAGTTTTACCCGATTTCCCCGGCCCACCACGTGACACAATTGGTAGTAATTCATTCAAATTACCCCTAATGAGTCAATATGGATAAATATCAACACAACATCGTGTTCAAATAGAAATAAATTTCTACCTCATACTTGGGATCGAACGTTAGCCCCTTCTAATGAAAGGCCAGGTCGAAACCAACCATGCCACGAGAGGTCATAAAAGGAAATCGGAACCTGGCGCTAACTAGCTGTCCGTGGATTTACCTGGCGAGACATCAGTCTCTTACCAGCGAGTTTTACCCGATTTCCCCGGCCCACCACGTGAAACAATTGGTAGTAATTCATTCAAATTACACCTAATGAGTCAATATGGATAAATATCAACACAACATCGTGTTCAAATAGAAATAAATTTCTACCTCATACTTGGGATCGAACGCTAGCCCCTTCTAATGAAAGGCCAGGTCGAAACCAACCATGCCACAAGAGGCCATAAAAGGAAATTGGAACCTGACGCTAACTAGCTGTCCGAGGATTTACCTGGCGTGACATAAGTCTCTTACCAGCGAGTTTTACCCGATTTTCCGGGCCCACCACGTGACACAATTGGTAGTAATTCATTCAAATTAACCCTAATGAGTCAATATGGATAAATATCAACACAACATCGTGTTCAAATAGAAATAAATTTCTACCTCATACTTGGGATCGAATGTTAGCCCCTTCTAATGAAAAGCCAGGTCGAAACCAACCATCCCACGAGAGGTCATAAAAGGAAATGGGAACCTGACGCTAACTAGCTGTCCGAGGATTTACCTGGCGAGACATCAGTCTCTTACCAGCGACTTTTACCCGATTTCCCCGGCCCAACACGTGACACAATTGGTAGTAATTCATTCAAATTACCCCTAATGAGTCAATATGGATAAATATTAACACAACATCGTGTTCAAATAGAAATAAATTTCTACCTCATACTTGGGATCGAATGCTAGCCCCTTCTAATGAAAGGCCAGGTCGAAACCAACCATGCCACGAGAGGCCATAAAAGGAAATAGGAACCTGACGCTAACTAGCTGTCCGAGGATTTACCTGGCGAGACATCAGTCTCTTACCAGCGAGTTTTACCCGATTTCCCCGGCCCACCACGTGACACAATTGGTAGTAATTCATTCAAATTACCCGTAATGAGTCAATATGGATAAATATCAACACAACATCGTGTTCAAATAGAAATAAATTTCTACCTCATACTTGGGATCGAACGCTAGCCCCTTCTAATGAAAGGCCAGGTCGAAACCAACCATGCCACGAGAGGCCATAAAAGGAAATCGGAACCTGACGCTAACTAGCTGTCCGAGGATTTACCTGGCGAGACATCAGTCTCTTACCAGCGAGTTTTACCCGATTTCCCCGGCCCACCACGTGACACAATTGGTAGTAATTCATTCAAATTACCCCTAATGAGTCAATATGGATAAATATCAACACAACATCGTGTTCAAATAGAAATAAATTTCTACCTCATACTTGGGATCGAACGTTAGCCCCTTCTAATGAAAAGCCAGGTCGAAACCAACCATCCCACGAGAGGTCATAAAAGGAAATCGGAACCTGACGCTAACTAGCTGTCCGAGGATTTACCTGGCGAGACATCAGTCTCTTACCAGCGACTTTTACCCGATTTCCCCGGCCCAACACGTGACACAATTGGTAGTAATTCATTCAAATTACCCCTAATGAGTCAATATGGATAAATATCAACACAACATCGTGTTCAAATAGAAATAAATTTCTACCTCATACTTGGGATCGAACGCTAGCCCCTTCTAATGAAAGGCCAGGTCGGAACCAACCATGCCACAAGAGGCCATAAAAGGAAATCGGAACCTGACGCTAACTAGATGTCCGAGGATTTACCTGGCGAGACATCAGTCTCTTACCAGCGAGTTTTACCCGATTTCCCCGGCCCACCACGTGACACAATTGGTAATAATTCATTCAAATTACCCCTAATGAGTCAATATAGATAAATATCAACACAACATCGTGTTCAAATAGAAATAAATTTCTACCTCATACTTGGGATCGAACACTAGCCCCTTCTAATGAAAGGCCAGGTCGAAACCAACCATGACACGAGAGGCCATAAAAGGAAATCGGAACCTGACGCTAACTAGCTGTCCGAGGATTTACTTGGCGAGACATCAGTCTCTTACCAGCGAGTTTTACCCGATTTCCCCGGCCCACCACGTGACACAATTGGTAGTAATTCATTCAAATTACCCCTAATGAGTCAATATGGATAAATATCAACACAACATCGTGTTCAAATAGAAATAAATTTCTACCTCATACTTGAGATCGAACGCTAGCCCCTTCTAATAAAAGGCCTGGTCGAAACAAACCATGCCACGAGAGGCCATAAAAGGAAATCGGAACCTGACGCTAACTAGCTGTCCGAGAATTTACCTGGCGAGACATCAGTCTCTTACCAGCGAGTTTTACCCGATTTCCCCGGCCCACCACGTGACACTATTGGTAGTAATTCATTCAAATTACCCCTAATGAGTCAATATGGATAAATATCAACACAACATCGTGTTCAAATAGAAATAAATTTCTACCTCATACTTGGGATCGAACGCTAGCCCCTTATAATGAAAGGCCAGGTCGAAACCAACCATGCCACGAGAGGCCATAAAAGGAAATCGGAACCTGACGCTAACTAGCTGTCCGAGGATTTACCTGACGAGACATCAGTCTCTTACCAGCGAGTTTTACCCGATTTCCCCGGCCCACCACGTGACACAATTGGTAGTAATTCATTCAAATTACCCCTAATGAGTCAATATGGATAAATATCAACACAACATTGTGTACAAATAGAAATAAATTTCTACCTCATACTTGGGATCGAACGCTAGCCCCTTCTAATGAAAGGCCAGGTCAAAACTAACCATGCCACGAGAGGCCATAAAAGGAAATCGGAACCTGACGCTAACTAGCTGTCCGAGGACTTACCTGGCGAGACATCAGTCTCTTACCAGCGAGTTTTACCCGATTTCCCCGGCCCACCACGTGACACAATTGGTAGTGATTCATTCAAATTACCCCTAATGAGTCAATATGGATAAATATCAACACAACATCGTGTTCAAATAGAAATAAATTTCTACCTCATACTTGGGATCGAACGCTAGCCCCTTCTGATGAAAGGCCAGGTCGAAACCAACCATGCCACGAGAGGTCATAAAAGGAAATCGGAACCTGACTCTAACTAGCTGTCCGAGGATTTACCTGGCGAGACATCAGTCTCTTACCAGCGAGTTTCACCCGATTTCCCCGGCCCACCACGTGACACAATTGGTAGTAATTCATTCAAATTACCCCTAATGAGTCAATATGGATAAATATCAACACAACATCGTGTTCAAATAGAAATAAATTTCTACCTCATACTTGGGATCGAACGCTAGCCACTTCTAATGAAAGTCCAGGTCGAAACCAACCATCCCCACGAGACGCCATAAAAGGAAATCGGAACCTGACGCTAACTAGCTGTCCGAGGATTTACCTGGCGAGACATCAGTCTCTTACCAGCGAGTTTTACCCGATTTCCCCGGCCCACCACGTGACACAATTGGTAGTAATTCATTCAAATTACCCCTAATGAGTCAATATGGATAAATATCAACACAATATCGTGTTCAAATAGAAATAAATTTCTACCTCATACTTGGGATCGAACGCTAGCCCCTTCTAATGAAAGGCCAGGTCGAAACCAACCATGCCACGAGAGGCCATAAAAGGAAATCGGAACCTGACGCTAACTAGCTGTCCGAGGATTTACCTGGCGAGACATCAGTCTCTTACCAGAGAGTTTTACCCGATTTCCCCGGCCCACCACGTGACACAATTGGTAGTAATTCATGCAAATTACCTCTAATGAGTCAATATGAATAAATATCAACACAACATCGTGTTCAAATAGAAATAAATTTCTACCTCATACTGGGGATCGAACGCTAGCCCCTTCTAATGAAAGGCCAGGTCGAAACCAACCATGCCACGAGAGGCCATAAAAGGAAATCGGAACCTGACGCTAACTAGCTGTCCGAGGATTTACCTGGCGAGACATCAGTCTCTCACCAGCGAGTTTTACCCGATTTCCCCGGCCCACCACGTGAAACAATTGGTAGTATTTCATTCAAATTACCCCTAATGAGTCAATATGCATAAATATCAACACAACATCGTGTTCAAATAGAAATAAATTTCTACCTCATACTTGGGATCGAACGCTAGCCCCTTCTAATGAAAGGCCAGGTCGAAACCAACCATGACACGAGAGGACATAAAAGGAAATCGGAACCTGACGCTAACTAGCTGTCCGAGGATTTACCTGGCGAGACATCAGTCTCTTACCAGCGAATTTTACCCGATTTCCCCGGCCCACCACGTGACACAATTGGTAGTAATTCATTCAAATTACCCCTAATGAGTCAATATGGATAAATATCAACACAACATCGTGTTCAAATAGAAATAAATTTCTACCTCATACTTGGGATCGAACGCTAGCCCCTTCTAATGAAAGGCCAGGTCGAAACCAACCATGCCACGAGAGGCCATAAAAGGAAATCGGAACCTGACGCTAACTAGCTGTCCGAGGATTTACCTGGCGAGACATCAGTCTCTTACCAGCAAGTTTTACCCGATTTCCCCGGCCCACCACGTGACACAATTGGTAGTAATTCATTCAAATTACCCCTAATGAGTCAATATGGATAAATATCAACACAACATCGTGTTCAAATAGAAATAAATTTCTACCTCATACTTGGGATCGAAAGTTAGCCCCTTCTAATGAAAAGCCAGGTCGAAACCAACCATGCCAAGAAAGGTCATAAAAGGAAATCGGAACCTGACGCTAACTAGCTGTCCGAGGATTTACCTGACGAGACATCAGTCTCTTACCAGCGAGTTTTACCCGATTTCCCCGGCCCAACACGTGACACAATTGGTAGTAATTCATTCAAATTACCCCTAAAGAGTCAATATGGATTAATATCAACACAACATCGTGTTCAAATAGAAATAAATTTCTACCTCATACTTGGGATCGAACGCTAGCCCCTTCTAATGAAAGGCCAGGTCGAAACCAACCATGCCACAAGAGGCCATAAAAGGAAATCGGAACCTGACGCTAACTAGCTGTCCGAGGATTTACCTGGCGAGACATCAGTCTCTTACCAGCGAGTTTTACCCGATTTCCCCGGCCCACCACGTGACACAATTGGTAGAAATTCATTCAAATTACCCCTAATGAGTCAATAGGGATAAATATCAACACAACATCGTGTTCAAATAGAAATAAATTTCTACCTCATACTTGGGATCGAACGCTAGCCCCTTCTAATGAAAGGCCAGGTCGAAACAAACCATGCCACGAGAGGCCATAAAAGGAAATCGGAACCTGACGCTAACTAGCTGTCCGAGGATTTACCTGGCGAGACATCAGTCTCTTACCAGCGAGTTTTATCCGATTTCCCCGGCCCACCACGTGACACAATTGGTAGTAATTCATTCAAATTACCCCTAATGAGTCAATATGAATAAATATCAACACAACAACGTGTTCAAATAGAAATAAATTTCTACCTCATACTTGGGATCGAACGCTAGCCCCTTCTAATGAAAGGCCAGGTCGAAACCACCCATGCCACGAGAGGCCATAAAAGGAAATCGGACCCTGACGCTAACTAGCTGTCCGAGGATTTACCTGGCGAGACATCAGTCTCTTACCAGCGAGTTTTACCCGATTTCCCCGGCCCATCACGTGACAAAATTGGTAGTAATTCATTCAAATTACCTCTAATGAGTCAATATGGATAAATATCAACACAACATCGTGTTCAAATAGAAATAAATTTCTACCTCATACTTGGGATCGAACGCTAGCCCCTTCTAATGAAAGGCCAGGTCGAAACCAACCATGCCACGAGAGGCCATAAAAGGAAATCGGAACCTGACGCTAACTAGCTGTCCGAGGATTTACCTGGCGAGACTTCAGTCTCTTACCAGCGAGTTTTACCCGATTTCCCCGGCCCACCACGTGACACAATTGGTAGTAATTCATTCAAATTACCCCTAATGAGTCAATATGGATAAATATCAACACAACATCGTGTTCAAATAGAAATAAATTTCTACCTCATACTTGGGATCGAACGCTAGCCCCTTCTAATGAAAGGCCAGGTCGAAACCAACCATGCCATGAGAGGCCATAAAAGGAAATCGGAACCTGACGCTAACTAGCTGTCCGAGGATTTACCTGGCGAGACATCAGTCTCTTACCAGCGAGTTTTACCCGATTTCCCCGGCCCACCACGTGACACAATTGATAGTAATTCATTCAAATTACCCCTAATGAGTCAATATGGATAAATATCAACACAACATCGTGTTCAAATAGAAATAAATTTCTACCTCATACTTGGGATCGAACGCTAGCCCCTTCTAATGAAAGGCCAGGTCGAAACAAACCATGCCACGAGAGGCCATAAAATGGAATCGGAACCTGACTCTAACTAGATGTCCGAGGATTTACCTGGCGAGACATCAGTCTCTTACCAGCGAGTTTTACCCGATTTCCCCGGCCCACCACGCGACACAATTGGTAGTAATTCATTCAAATTACCCCTAATGAGTCAATATGGATAAATATCAACACAACATCGTGTTCAAATAGAAATAAATTTCTACCTCATACTTGGGATCGAACGCTAGCCCCTTCTAATGAAAGGCCAGGTCGAAACCAACCATGCCACGAGAGGCCATAAAAGGAAATAGGAACCTGACGCTAACTAGCTGTCCGAGGATTTACCTGGCGAGACATCAGTCTCTTACCAGCGAGGTTTACCTGATTTCCCCGGCCCACCAAGTGCACAATTGGTAGTAATTCATTCAAATTACCCCTAATGAGTCAATATGGATAAATATCAACACAACATCGTGTTCAAATAGAAATAAATTTCTACCTCATACTTGGGATCGAACGCTAGCCCCTTCTAATGAAAGGCCAGGTCGAAACCAA